>NC_054083.1:18706927-18964427 GCF_017562075.2 Anopheles merus
CTTGACGCCTTCGCGAGCTGCCTTCCGAAACATTCTAAACATGCGTGTAGGTAAGTTTTTAAAGTTTTTTGTTCGTTTTTTATATCATTCCTACTCAGATTTTGCTACAAAATCGTTGGAGTAGATCCTACGTTTTAGGTTGGCCCGATAGGTTGCTACTGAGGGACATTGGGCGGGTTCGTCAACTTAGGTACCACATCGATATTAAGCCGCTCTATCTCTTCCACCGATTACTTCGAGTTGTAGGCTGACGCCGGAACCGGTCAAAACACACGCATTCAATATTATAAAATTCACGGCCAATTCGCAATGACGTCCCTTGCTCGCTGATTGTCAGCCAAAGCAGCACCTTTTTGTGAAACTTGGTGTGTGAAAATAACTTCTCTTCGGAACTCACTTCCTTCGTGGTGGATATAAAATATGAAATGCTTTGCCAATCATTTCCATCCAGGGTGACATATGTTTCATCGTCCAACGTACAAACAATTTTGTAAATAATTAATTGATTAATTATTAATTAATCTATTAAAAAGAATTGATTAAAAAAAATTTTGTACCTCTTGGTACAAAATTCTTTGTAAGTTTTTAATCTGCAGGAAAATCTATCACCAATACATTTTTACTCACCGGTAGGTCCTCCAGCAATTCATAAATTGCCAGGGTTCTACAGAACACCGGTTCATTTACGTAAAAATGTGGGAAATGAGGAAGGAAACTGCGTCCACTACGAACTCCACAATAGTGATGGGAAAAATCCGGAGTCGACTCGGATCCAATTCCGATAATTTCGGAACCGACTCCGGGAGGCAGGTCCGTCCAGTATTATCCGTAGTCCGTCCGGAATCGCCCGGAGACGAAGTCGCCCGGAGACGAAGTCGCCCGGAGATAAAGTCGCCTGGAGATGAAGTCATCCGTAGTCGTCCGGAGTTGCCCGGAAACGCCCGGAGTCGTTCGGAGTTGTCCGGAGTCGTCAAGAGGTATAAAATCCATTATAAGCTCCAGTCGACTCCGACTCCAGACAACTCCGGACTACTCCCAATGACCCCGGACGACTCCCAATGACTACCGAAGACTCCCAACGACCCCGAACGACTCCGAATCCGGGCGGAACTAGTGAGTCCCATTTTGCTGCTATCTGAATCGAACTAACAATAGTCGGAGTCGGACCGGAGTCGTGGGTGCGCCCCAAAGGCACATCACTACTCCACAATCCGCTACGTGAGCTGTATGTGTAGCAATAAATATGTTTCCGATTAGCAATAAATACTTTTCCGACCGTAATTAATTTCCCTTTTACGCACCTTTTCCTATTCTTCGAAAGATCCACACAAACACACCCTCCGATCATCCCATTCAAAATCCGAAAACAAAATCAGATTCAAAATCCGCGTGGAAAAATTGCTGAATTGCTGAAAGCTGCTGACATTGCGCGCATACTGTCAAACGTAAACCGATGTAAACAAAGGCGCTTTCTATTTCTCTGCCAGCCACCGAGCGAACACAACTCACCGCAACATGGGATTTCTAACGATTCTTAAGAAAATGAAACAAAAAGAAAAGGAAATGCGAATACTGCTGCTGTGCGTATGGAGGGGGAAATTTTCATCCGGCGTGAAGTGTTGTTATACTCTTTGTACCTAATTTTCTTTCCAGCGGCCTCGACAATGCCGGCAAAACCACCATCCTGAAGCGCTTCAACGGTGAACCGATCGACCAGATATCGCCCACGCTCGGGTTCAATATCAAAACGCTGCACTACAATGACTACGTGCTGAACATGTGGGACGTCGGTGGGCAAAAGTCGCTACGCTCCTACTGGCGCAACTACTTCGAGTGTACCGATGGGCTGATCTGGGTCGTCGACAGCACCGACCGGATGCGCATGGAGTCGTGCCGCGAGGAGCTGACGCTGCTGTTGCAGGAGGAACGGCTGGCCGGCGCAACGCTGCTGGTGCTGGCCAACAAGCAAGATTTGCCCGGCGCTCTGACGGGCATCGAAATCAAGGACATACTGCAGCTGGACAAAATCGAAACGCATCACTGGTCGATCCAGAGCGTCAGCGCCGTCACGGGAGGCAAGCTGGTGGAAGCCATCGATTGGTTGGTGGAGGACATTTCGAAGCGTATTTTCACATTAGAATAGCCTGGACGAATGAGTCGGGTTAGGTTAACGTAGCCAAGGCAAATGGCATGCTTTATTCAGTGGAACCATTAATCGCGCATGGTACTGTTGTTCCAAATTCGGTTCTTTGTTTTCGCGTTCCGCTTGTCGCTGGTGCTCAGTGGCGTTAGGTGGGCAGCGTCGACGATGTTCCTGGGGCGGTTGAAAAAAAAACAACGAAAACAGATCGATTGTTATTCTATGGCCACATGGGCGCAAAGTTTTTCGTGCGCTATACCAGTGGCAGCTGTGATACACCTACTTGAAATCATCGTAATTTTTCGACGTCAATACCGCTCGCAGCTTTGCATCGTTTCGGACCGCGTACAACACATCCTCACGAATTTGCTCCAAACAGCGTGCTTCGAGGGTGATGATATCTTTACGTGTTATTGTTACACTCCTGCTGTCGCCCATGGTGGCAAAATATTGTGTGAAACCTCCTTTCCAGTCTGATCGAATGAACGCAAATAACAACAGCATGTGTTGCCCATGGCAACGCACGCCCCAAACCGGATAGTTCGCTGCATATGGGTTCCTTGTGCGTTGTGTTTCGTATTCGTCAGTACAGTAATATTCGCAGACATTTTTTCCAAGGTTACTAATATCGAATATATTTCTAATTTTCTTCGCTTTTACACATGACATACATTATTGTATCGGTGATGAAATAAAACGAAAAACTATAGTTAATTCCATTTACAGGTAATGCCTTCTTCGCTTCTGTGAGTCCTAATCATCTTTTTAAACTGTTACTTACACGAAATCATTCTCCATAAGCTAATATCGCCATGGTTTGTTCGGCGAAAATGCTGCGTTCCTTACAGGAATATCATTTTCTGCTCTTCTTAGCTGTTTTTTGCATACATATGTTTAATCTAGCTGCGTAGTATCTAATAATCGAATCCACCAGATTGGCGGATTTCATCATGTAACCGTAATAGTGCATGTTCTAATACTAAAATGCAAATGTGAGTGCATGTGTGGCGAATTCTAATTACATGGTCTTAGTTGCTACCACGGAAACGCAAAGCAGTGTGTGTCACATCGCGAGTAGGAGTTAAGGAAATACTTCCACCAAGCGCGAATTGTACTTCGAATGCCTTTTTTTAAATACGGCTAGAGTAGGCCACCGGGTAGGCAAGTTTCGATCGGCAACGCAACTAAATTGGAAACGTTGATGATTATTTCACCACCGGAACTTCACTGCTGCTGGGTACAGTATGACGCTGTGGCTGCGTTTCGGGACGATCGGCCTCGGGTGACCGTTCGACAGGGTTTTTTACGTCAGCTTGTGTCGTTTCAGAAGCATTGACGCTGCTATCGTGCTGCTGCTGTTCAGGCTGTTGGGAGGTTTTAGTACCCTGTGGTTCAGTGCCATGTTCGGAAGAGCTGTCTTGTTTACCGCTAAACCCAGCTGTTTCTGTCTCACAGTTTGTTTGTTCATCCTTTCGAACATCTTCCACGGGCACCGCCACCTTCTCAGCTGAACGAATGTTTTCAGCCGATTTTGAAGCAACAGGAAGTGGCACGCTACAGTCAGGTGGTTGTATCGACTCGTTTGTATCATCCTCTTCCGCAAGTGCAGCATCCGTAGCATCGTCGGAGGGTGTTACATCAGAAATATCCCCAACCGATGGAGAAGGAACAGGAAGCGATAGCTGCGTTTCCACACCACAGTCTAGGGAAGGTTGCTCGTGCTTCGTTGCTTCTTTAGCCTCATGCATTGATGGTGCAACGTCGCTCTCTGATCGCTCTACATCGTCAGGAATATGCTCTTCCCCAGGAACTGGATGTGGTTGTGCTTCTTCATCACAGTCCCGTGTAGGTTGACCGTTTTCTGCCTCATTTTCGGATTCGTCCGCATGTGTAGCATCCTCAATCGATACAGAAGAAACAGGGTGCGACAACTCCGATTCCACAGTTGGTTGCCTATTTTCTGTTGCATTTTTATGAACATCCACCACCTCTGCTGGATCCTCCGGCGATGGGGAAGACAAAGGCGACTCCGGTTCCACCGCACAGCCGATTGTTGATTGTGCAGTTTCTGTCTCATTTTTCTCATCAACATCAGCATCTGATTCATGATTAGTTAAATGGTCTGGCCGTTCAGACGCTCGTTCTGCTACATCTGACACAGGTTGCGTAGCCTGCAGGTCTGGCAAATCATTTACTTGGTCATGTACAGTATTGTCTTTGCTTGCCTCCGCTTCTATCGCTGATGGTTGTGGTTCGCTTTCCGATTCGTGCAGCCCTGGAACTCCACAGCCTTCCGCAGCGTGCGGAATCGAAGCTACGGAAGCAATTTTTAGCTCACTCACATTTGCTGCTGCTGGTACTTGCACACTATTTACAACCGCTTCCGGTAAGCTGGCAGAACCATCGTCTGCTAAACAAGTATCGTGAGAATTATCAGCAGTTCCGGCAGCTGCGGTATCAACCTGCTCCTCCTCCAACGCTTTTGACGGCTCAGGGGACGCCTCAAACGCTAAAGACGATGTGTGGTCCTTTGGATCGATGGATTTGACCTGCGAAATCACCGGCAAAGCGTAACGATCTTCTTGTCGCTCGGCAGGCTCTTCTGCACTCTCTTTGGCGGCGTCTTCCTGTCCCTCGGCCGTCGCTGGCACGGACGATTTTTGCTTCAGCAAGGCAAACGGATTAATCATCACGTTGGGTTTGCCACTGGCCGTTGCGCTCGATTGGCCGCTCGGGCTCGGCTTTTTGCCCCCACTCAGGCGGACACCCGTAAGGCTCAAGGGATTGAGCGCCTTTCGTGACGGATCTTGCCTGCCGACCAGACCGTTGCTGGATGGTGGTTGCGCTTTCTCTGCCCCATTGTCAGCACGCTCCCGCTTGATGCGTGTTCCATCGAATGCGACAATATCGGCCGGAGGCTCATTGTTGGTGCTAGGGGCGAATTCATCCTGCGGCTCTTGCTTGATCCGTATCGTGCTATCGAAGGGCGAACCGTCGGTGGAAGCATGTGGCTGCAGTTCGTCGTACGATTCTATCGGTTCCTGCTTGATGCGCACTTCCATCGCGATCGGTTCCGGTTGCGCATCGACCACAGGGGGCGGCGGCTGAACGATATTTCGCTTCGTCGCCGGTTTGCTCACCTTTTTAGCTTTAGCTTCACCCGGGCTGCTATGCTTTCGAGCAGTGGCAGGCGGGGTGGTAGCCGCCTGCGACAGAGCGGATTCCTCACCGACCACGGACGCGTTCAGCAAGCCCTTCTCCTTCTTGATCTTTATGCGCAGCGCTTGGTACGGTGAGAATGACGAATCGGGATAACTTTCCAGCCCGCCCGCGCTCGGAACCGTCTCATTGGCGTCCGTTTCATCCGACGGCTCTTGCTTAACCATGACGTACTCGGAAGCATCCGCGTACCCTTCGAAATCCGACTCTCCGTCCGAATGTTGCTCCTGTTTCACCGCGACCATTTGCGCCGGTGTCGGCTGTATCGATTCGGCGCTTTGCGCTGCTTGAGATCGTGTATGATTCGGTTGGTGTGCTGCATGGCTTGCGTTGCGCGCGGCGCTTGACGCATCCTCCTCGTCGCTGCTATCTAAATTGATCACTTCAACACTATTATCGGCCACAGATTCCGTGTCTGAGGCATTACCATCATTCCCGTGATGGTCAAAATTGTCCTCTGCGGTGTCTCCCATGTCAGTATCGTAATGGTTTACCGTCGGGGCAGATGCCTCTTCACCCTCCATTTCGCGACGACCGTCGTCCGCTGGTGCCGGCTCACTCTCGCCCATTCCATTCGATACGCCCCCTGCTCTGTTCGTTAAGCTAGCCAGCAGCAAGCTGGAATCGTCAAGCGCTTCCTGCTTAACATTGGCCATCGATAGCACCACCATCGGCTGGCTGGCCGTGTCGCCCGGCGGCTTATCAGGGGCACTGGTCGAACCGGAACGATCGCGCTTCTTTTTCTTTTTGCGCACCTTCGAAATGGTTGCGATGGCTTCGTTCACCGACGAGAGCATGCTGTTGATGGTGGCTATGTCCGAATTACCATCGACTGTCGCCCCGCTGCGCAGCAGGGTCGTAATTTTGTCCGTCTCCTCTACCAGCGTCGACTTTAGTCGCTTCCGCTCACCCTCCATGCCGTTATCGTGCGTTTCGTCCGCATCCGCGATCGAGTTCGTCTCCGACTTCATCATGTCCGGCGAGTCCATCATCATCGAGGGCGAAAGTGGCAGCTCTAACGTTTCTTCCTTCATTTTTTCCCGTATCGACGGTCGGCCTCTTCGCTTCGCTTCCGTGCCGGTGCCGCCCGGTGGTAGTCCCGTACCGCGCGCCGCCACACCCTCCATCAAACCGTTGGCCAGCGGGCCCGGTTCAACCTTCGGCAGAAGCGCCGGCTCGATCAGCGGCAGCGTGCCGGTACAGTACAGCATGTAATGGCGGAGGAGCAGATTTTTCTTCACGAAATGCTTGCCACATTTTGGACAGCTGGCGCGGGCGCGCATGAAGCAACCGTGCCATTCGTAGAGGTTGCGCGTTTTGAACACCTTGTTGCAAAGCGTGCAGCTCATGTCGGGCACCAGCGCAACGTCGTACGCTGTTCGGGGCCCTTTCACGCAGCTGTTCGTCTCGATGTGCCTGAAATGCAAACCAGAAGAGCATGTAAGCGATGATCGCAATACGCGCAAAGAGAGAGACACCACTTGGAAACTCACTTGTTGAGCGTTCCGACTTTGACAAACTTTCTGTTACACCGGAAGCAGCTGAACGTAGTGCGGCTCAGCTTGTGCCACAGGTTGTGGTCCTTGTACTCGGACGCCGTGTCAAAGTACTCCATGCAGGCGCCACAGCCGAACTTGTGTATGAGAGGCGTATGCTTCACAACGAGATGCCGCTCCAGCTCGGTGCTTTGGCTGTACGCTTCGTTGCAGTACTGGCAGGCAAACTCGAACTTGACGCGCTTCTCCGTCGGCCCATCCGGGAACGGTTTCGTATCGGCGTCCTCGCTGCTGCCCGGCTCGTCCGACCCCGGCGCATCCTGCTTCTTTCGGTTTCTCGTCTTTGGACCGCGCTTCAGCGAAGGCTTCGTGTCAACCGTGTCCTCATCCGGCGGCAATTCCGGTGTGGCTCGTACTTCGGATTTCACCTGCGATTAAATTGGGATTTTCACAAAATTTTAGGCAAGCAGCTCGATCGGTGGTATGGTACAACACCACGTACCAATGAAATTGAAGGATTCACGACAGGCAGATTTAAGATAGAGCGTGTCTGAAGGTTTGTCGATGCGCACATCAGTCGATACTCGTAGAAATCGTTCACCTTATCCACGCAGAGGGTGCAAACGTTTTGCGGCATTTGATCGTTCGCGTGTACCTGAGTGTATACAAGGGAAGCAAAACAAAAACAGTGTACCGTTGTGATATCGCCGGTTCTGCACACACTCACACACAAACTTACCCTTATTCCAACGCATTCTTCAATCTTTTTGGCCAGCGATGGTTCCTCGTCCTCCGTTACTAAAATTACATCCTCCTCCTCCTCGCTGAGTATAGCAATCTTATCCGGATTGTCGACCCCGCATAGACGGCAAATGCTGTACACTTGCTGGCGTAGAATATTGATCGAAAACCGCTCCATGGTGCCAGGCACGTACCGACGGGCACCGGACGCCGCTTTACGCCTTGCCGGAGAGGCTCGGAAATCCTTCACCCCGTTCCGGAAACACACCGCACCAACCGAATTCACGGCCACATTTATGCACCAGCAGTTGTTTTCAGTTACTATTGCTGCACTGCGAAAAAGAAAAACACACTGGTTTCACTGTTCCCGTCACAACGAACCCGAAGATGCTGCCCGTTTGACGTTTGATAGCATCGCAAACGGACCCAGCGGGTACACAGGGGGCAACCCACCGCACAACTGTCAAACGTGTTGAGCAGGCTGTACGAAGTTGCTTTCACACATGCAAGACACAAACTGCATGTAGGGTGAATCAAAGACTGAATAGTAAGAGAGAAAAAATAATGCACGTACAACCTCTCATCTCGTCAGCACCCGAAAACCCATGCAAATGATTCGGCTTCTGGGAAAAGGTACAAGAGAAGCAACAAAAAAAAAAACCTCGCCATACCCAGGCAACCGAATACGGTACCGAAATTAAAGGAGAGCTGGCACAAACCAGTTCCCAGAAAAAATGTAAACAATCGTAAATACCTGTTTCGATCTGTATTTATGAAAATCTTGCAACTCGACTTATTTTGGCATGATATTTGTAAAATTGCAAGCCACAAACTAGAACTAGATGCTTTTACCAACAATAAATTCGCCTAGCGGGCCCGTCCACAACTCCGGCGTTCACCGAACCGAACTGCGAAATAGTTGGCCGTGCTACAGACAGATCAACAGAGCTGCTGCGAAAATTGGCGAGAAAAATGACAACCATCTTGCAGCGAAAACTCATATCGGGTTTGACATGGAAAATATGCACAGGGAAGAGCCTAAACCATATTGGGCTACAAAAAGGGCTATCACACGTTTGAACATTGCTACAACTTTGATATAGCACTAATTACCTATTTATTCCGTTCAAGCAAGTAATTCGGCGTCATAACAGGCAAAACAACACAACCCACACCGTAGCACTAGGGTAAATTGTTTCGGCTATCTGAAACCCATCGACACAGCAAATCAATTGTCAGTGTTCGAACAATTGTTTTGCAGCTCTCATTTTCCGCTTCTACATTCAGCGAGAACTCTGCTGGGATGGGTTGTTCGATTGGTTGCTTTTACACCTTTTTTTTATCTTGTGGAAACAAAGGCATTCTGAGATTTATGGATTTTTATTTACGATTATGTTTTATGACTGTTTACAATAATTTGTAACTTGCTGTTGAACCTCTCACATTAAATTGCATGGTGCTATTATCTGAACTATCTGAACATCATAACCAGAAGTAATGGTCCTCCAACATAAAATAAAAATTTATCAAAAGTGATCACGAACATGGCGAGAAATTTGCTGAGATTTGTCGCACCAAACATGTTGCCAGTTTCTAACCTAAAGACTAACCTAAAGTGTCTTTCAAAAATCCTAAATTTAAGTTAATATTCAACTAAACGCATATTTTGATGGCAATTGACATCAGTTTGAGATTGAAATTTCCTTGAGAAATTTGAGATTAAATAATAGTTCAGTGTAATAAGGGTAAATGAAGCAAAATTATAAAAATAATAAAAACAATGTTTCTGAACGTGATTGTGATATGCCAATTTCTGTTCCAAGAACAACATATCTTATTTTATTTTTCTTTTCCTTTCAAAACATTCAATTCGGTTGTTTGTTGTGCTTCTACACATGCAGGTGCGAAAGATTCATTCCCAATAATCCACTATCCATTTCTCAGTCAAATGTTGGGTCGGTTCAGGAGCCCAGTTAAATGCTCTAATGCAGTATTTTTTTTTATATTTGAGCTATATTTCACAGTTATCATCCGCATAAAAAAGGCAAATGACAGTTCTATGAGAGCCTTAACATCGCAAAATTTTCTCGCTCAACGTAGAATCGGCATCAGAAGCGCTGTTTGGGTTGTTTCAAAAATTCCAATTCAGCACGCGTGGTTTGTGTCTGGGGAATCTGCTGACAAGCCGCAGCAAGGCAAATTTTTATTGCTGTTTATGTTTTTCGCTACTTCCCTTGTTCAGCATAAAGCATACCGCTACATTTTAATGCTCAGTAAGACTATTTGTATTCATTTGAAAACGATAAAGCGTGCACGATTAGATCGTTCGCTGCCCAGTACCCTCCCCCCACCCCCGATGCCCAATATCAATGCGATGATCGTTTCTTCGCCAGATAGTCCTCCCATCGTCGATGGTTCAGCGTATCAAAGTCGTCGCAATGCTCCGCGATCGCTTTCAAGTACTTGGCCAGCTTCACCAGCTCCTTGTCCTTGTGCCGGTTGAGGTGCGCCTCGGAAAACGGCTTGATGCGCAGCCCCGATTTCGGATTCATCAGAAAGTTGCGCCGCAAATCATCGAACATGATCGTGTTCTTCGACGAGTACTGGCTGTACTTGCCCCAAATCACGCCTAGCGGTTTGACCTCGATCACACCGCGCAGCGGGCATAGGACCGTTATCATAGCGGCATCGTCCAGCATAAACACCAGCTTGTACTCCCGGGCCTCATCCGTTACCCCGAGCAGCTTCATTTTCTCCACTATCCATCTCATCGACGTGGCGGACCATATCGCTATGTCGTAGTCCTGGTAGGCGGACGTCAGAAACTCGTGTAGATACGGTCGCATCAGTTCCGTTCCTGCGAATGAAAAGAAATCAAGTTTAATAATGTGTTCCCTTTACAGCTGTTCCCTTGTCAATTCCGCCAACAACCATTTCGTTAAGTTACCATTTTCAGCAGCAGACCGATGATCAAATATCGTATAATCGATGTCCAATACGAGCAACCTTTTCCCTTCACGCGGAGGATTCAATTCCTTAATGGTGTAGTCTTTGATCCGTTTGTTGATTTTGGCCAAGTAAACCTCCTTATTTTCGAACGCAACATTGTCTTCCTCCTCGTTGTCGAAATCGTTTACCACACTACCGACGTCTTCGGGTCGCGACGATGCCTCTTTGATATCGGACTCCAGCGAGCCAACCTGCATGGGATGTTACAAACGATGCAAGGTATTACTTCACTCCGATGACTAGGATAAGAAAAGGCGTCTGCTTACCATCATCACTTTAAAGTTGGGCTTCAGGTCCATTGCACCCAGCCTGACATCATCCGTAACCGGCTTGCCTACAAATGGGTGAACATGAAGGTGAACTTATTTACTCCAACAAACTAAGACGGAAACACGCGATACTGCTTCATCAAGAAGCATCCTCGCAAATCTCCTTTGCTCGCGTTGCATTTTTCCTTACCTTTGTACTTTAAGTTGAGCAGCTTCTGTCGCTCCGGCCGGACCTGTGTTTTTTTGCATATTTCGTGTCTCAAAACGGCGACGGTGTCGTGTTCGGTCAGATCTTCGATGGGAAACTCTTTGCCGCTCCATTTAATGATCAGCGACACTTCCTTCGAGTCCATGGTTTCAATTAAACAACGTTTTCGTAGCTTTCCTTCGGCCAGCAAAGTTCTTCTTCTTCTTCTTCTTCTTTTGTGGAGCAGGATATAGTCTTCTATGTTTTATAAAGCCTATGCTTAATAAAGCCACATTCAAAGACGTACCGCTCTTAGGTTTTCGACTGCCTTAGTCATATACCTCTCCAATGTTGGTACCGTTGTATTTGTGTTGTTTACTTGCTGATGGTTTTGACATTTCTATGTTGTGTTTATGGTTTGTCTTTCAAAGTTTATATGATCATGTTGTCTATGTTTTTGTGTGTTGTTCAAATTTTCAGTTTTTTTTTTTTTCATTATAGGGAGATTTTTGTGTCTTGTATGAATCTAATTATTTCTTTTATTATTTTTCCATCATTATTTTTCCAGTGTTTGCTAAATAGATCTTCTCGGATGTTGGGGTATTTCTGTCTTTCATTGTTGTATTTTGTACAGTGAAATATTTGGTGTTTGCCCGTTTCCTGTACTTGGCAAACATCGCATATATCATTTTCTTCAATTTTAAGTATTTTTAGCCAGTATTTTGAGAAGTCATGTCCTGTTAGTATCCGATTCATAGTCTTTATTTCATTTGCATTTATATTTATCGTTTTATGCCAGTTATCTCTTTTGAATTCTTTCTGGTATTCTGCGAATTTTTTCCCTTTATGTTGTATTTCCGTTGTGTACCATTCCTGCGTTTCCAAAATCATTCTTTGTTGAAACATAGGTTTGATGTCACTTTTTCTTAATTTGTTTTCCATAATGTTGTCTGTCGTTACTCCCTTTTTTGCTAAGTCATCCGCCTTTTCATTACCTTCGATATCAATATGTCCCGGTAACCATCTGATTTGAGCATTTATTTTTAAACTGTTTTTAATAATATTGTATGTACTTTCCTCTATGTTGTTGTTATCTTGTTCCCTTTTTATGATGCTGCAAGCCGCTTTACTATCCGTATATAGTATAGGATTTATTATGTTGTTTTCCACTGCTATTTGTAATGCCTTGTCTATTGCAGTCAGTTCTACTGAGGTAATGGGTGTGTTGTTTTTTAATTTATATTTGTAGCTCCAGTACATATTTTTGTTGTTGTGTGGCTTGATGTATATACCTATACCACAACCATCGTCTGTTCTGCTTCCATCCGTGTAAATAATTGTGTTTGTTTTTTTTAAAAACTCTATTTCTTGTTGGTAATATCTTTTGAGGATTTGTTTGTTTGTATGTTGATTTTTCGTTATATTATCCGGGGCATTGTATATTATCTTTACTCTTTTAGTGTTATCATTTATTACTATATTATCCATTTTGTTTATGATGTTTTTGTTTTCTTCATACAATTTTTCGTAATATGTTTTGTACTTGTTATTGTTGTTTCTGGTGTTGTGATTTTGGTTTGTGTCCCATAGTAGATTTCTGTGAATTTTTGAATGTGCAATCTCTTTTGCTTGCTCATTGCTCGCGAGGTACTTTGCTCTTATGCCTAAAGGAATTTCTGCCGCTATGGCCATTAGTGAGGGTATAGGAGTTGTTTTGGTACATCCTGTAACTTTTCTTAGAGATTGATTTTGTATTGTATCTAACTGTTTCAGTAGTTCTTTTTTTGCATTTCTTATTGATGCTGTTCCTATTTCTAAATTGCTTCTAATAAAACTTCTGTGAATTTGTATTGTTTTGTTAGGATTTAATTTATTGCGGTAATTGCAAATTCTTTTTATTGTCATTAGTCTTTTTTGTGTTTTTGTTTTCATTGCATCTATTTGTTTTTTGAATGTTAGTTTATTATCTAACCATAATCCTAAGTATTTGTAGTTATTAACTTTCTCTATTGATTTTCCTTTTATCCTTATTTTTATATTATTATTTTTCGTATCAAAAATCATGAATTTAGTTTTTTCTGTGTTAATTTCTAGTTTTAATTCATCCGTTATGTCTGAAAACTGTTTCATGATCTCCTGCATTTTTGTTTGTAGTATGTGATGACTATGACTTTGTGTAATAATTGCAAAATCATCCGCATATTGAATTATTTGTATTCCCAACCTATTTATTTTGTCATGTATGTCTTTAGTATATATGTTAAATAGGCTTGGCGATAGCACATCTCCTTGAGGAAGTCCGTCTGATATTAGTTTATTGATTATTGTATCTTCTGTGTTTAATTCTATAGTTCTGTTGTTCAAAAAAGCTCCTATCCATCTAATAATTTCTTTTGGTGTTTGATATTTTTCTAATTTAGAGATAAGTATATCTGTCCTTACTTTATCATATGCATTCGTTAGGTCTAAGAAAATTATCCCTGTTGCTTTTCCATCTCTTTTATTTTGTCCTATTCGATTCGTTATGTAATTTGTGCAATTGTTTATAGACCTGTTTTTGATAAATCCGAATGTTGTTCCTGGAATTACTTTATTAATATTCCAATACCTGTTCATTTCTTCCAACACTGCACTATTGGCCATTTTGATAATAGCTGGTATAAGAGCAATACCTCTATAATTCAGTGGATCGTTTTTATCTAGGTTTGCTTTTGGGAATGTTATTATTTTCATTTTTTTGTAATGTTTTTTTATAATTCCTTTGTGCCACATTTCATTTATTTCATTAACCATTACAAGTCTTGTTTTTTCATTTATTTTCTTTAGTATTTCATATGATACTCCATCATGACCTGGTGCTGTATTTTTTTTCTTTTTTAATAAGCGATTCCATTTATGTATATCTATGATATCTTTGTTAGGTTTAAAGTTTCTATAAGGCTTCTTGTTTCCTTTTTTATTTTTAAAAAAATGTTTGTCTAAGAAAATTTTTGCTGCTTTCCTGTCAGTTTCTATTATGTTTCCTGCTTTTGTTTTACTCTTGAATTTCCCTTCCATTTTTTGTAAGAATTCATATAGTTTTATTGGATCTCTGTTGAAATCTACTTTCTCTAGTTTGTCCTCAAATTTTTTTATTTTATTAAGTCTTTTTTTCGTTCTAAATTCAGCTATTCCTTTATTCATGTTAATTTTATTTTCCGTGCTTTTGTCATTGTTGAAAATTTTTCTAAGTTCATTTTTGTTTTTCCATGCTTTTTCTGTTTCTATATTCCAGTATATTTTTGGTTTTTTTTTCGATGTTATTTTGTTAGATTTAATTAATTTTTGAATTTGTTTTGCTACCTGATATGCTGTTGTGGTTTCTTTTACCTCTATTGCTTCTATTTCTTTGAACAATTTTGGTTTATTTGTGTATGTTACTGTGTGTTCCTGTATTATTTCATTTATTTTTGTTATTATGGTTTTGTGATTTGTTGCACCCATATGATGTTCTGTAACTGTTCTTTGGCACTTATCTATTATATCTTCTGATATGATAGTAAGGTCAACAGCTGTTTCTCTTTTGTTTCTATCGGTGGGTATTAGTGTTTTTTCCTTGTTGTGTAATAAGCATAAATTTGAGTCATTTAATTCATTTAATAAAAAGTTCCCTTTACTGTCATTTGTTGGGTTCCCCCATATTTTGTGATGACAGTTCAAATCTCCTGTTATTATATGTTTTTGATTCCCTGATCTGTTGTGTAGTAACTTACTAACATTTTCTCTAAATCTATTAATTTTTAATTGAGGTGACATGTATACACTTACTATATTTATTTTTTCCCTGGTTAATTTTATTTCTGTAATTTGAACTTCTTTATCTGTTATGTTATGTTTGATAACTTTGTATGCTAAATTTTTTCTAATGTATATGGCTGATCCTCCATATCCATCTTCCCTGTTGGTGGTAACTAAATTGTAATTTGATACGTTTACTTTATTAATTTCCTCTTCTTGCATCCATGTTTCGGTAATGCACGCGATAGTAATTTTGTTTGCGTTCATCATCCTCTCTAATTCTTCTTTATTTCGTTTTAAACTTGTTATATTAGTCTGTAATAGACTAATTTCCTTTTGATTTATCGTCGCCATTTTTATTTTCATTTAATTTTTCTTTATTGTTTAGTTTATTAGTTTGTGTTAATATCTTGTTTTGTTTCCTGTGACAGAGTTTTTGTTTTTTTGGGTCTTCCTTTTAGTTTTTTTAATTCGGTTTCTGTTTCCATGCAACTTTCATCCTCAGTTTCTGTTGTAGTGTGGCTGTCCACTATTCCTGTGCGCTTCTGAGCATTAGCTTTGCTAGTGCTAGGAGCTTCTTCTACGCACTCATACGCTCGTCGCTCTTTTATTGTGTTAACCGGTTTTTTGAACAAAGTGTTATCTTGTTTTTTTCCTTCTAAGTTCAAGCCCTCTACTTCTCTCTCTAACTGTAGTCTATTCTGTACCGAACTCTTTACCCCTTCCTTCCGTACCATATTGGCATACGTACCTTCATCCTCGTTGTTATTTGTCACCGTTCTTTTGTACTGGAGACAGGTCATGCCTAAATGCATGTTGAGTTCGCAGTACTTACACGTTCTCTGCTGTCCATTGTATTGTACATGCGCCTTTTCTCCTTTTATAGATACGAATGATGGTATTGGTGTATCTATTACAATGGTTACCTCTCGGTTACCATCTCTTATTCCCGCTATCGGGGATGGCGCTTCCCATACACAGTCAATGACTTTCTTTACTTCTCCAAATTTCATCATGGCTTTTTTAATCTCCTCATTAGTTATCTGATCCGTGCAGTTTTTTATTATTACTCTTGTCGAGTTGTCTTCCATTTTTATGGGTATGAAATATTTCTCCCCATTGTACTCCACCGCGTGTTTGCCATCGTGGTTATCAACTATTTTTATAGCCTCTCCCGATTCTTTTATTTGCACCACTGCAATAGCCGTTGTCGTCATAAGTTGCACTTTCAGCAAACTCTCCTTTTTTATTCCAATTTTTTCCAAAATAAATTGTATCACATAGCCCGGACTCGGCCTTTGTGGCATTGGATTGAAATCCACTTTGAAGGTATTGTCGTCACCATTTTGCAAGATCGTTTTTTTGTATCACTCGTTCAACGTTTGATTTGAAAGCACTGTGTTGTCCGTTTGACGTACCAACATGGAATGGCCAGCAAAGTTGCTTTTGCTTCTGCAGTTTACGTTCTACTACGGACGTCACACGAGGCGTAAACTCAAAAAGTTTACGCTTGATTTGTATGGAAGAGCGTAAACTTCCTGTCAAAAGATTTCAGGGTTGTATGGCTGAAATCCAGTTTACGCCAAAGTTTACGCTTCGTGTGACGTCCGTATACGATGCGGCAATTTTGACAGCTCACAGCAACCACCTTTGACAGCTTGGGTCGCGTCAAGTTCAACGAAATCGTCCACGCACACACATACGCACACACAAATAAACAAACCAGCATCGCGCGCACTGTGTTGTTGTGAACAGTTCCGCGAAAGAGTTGGAAAATGAATGATTTTCGGCAGAAATTCCCGTTCTTGGTGCAACTCGAAGCGTGCCACTTTGTAGGACTTTATGAAAAGGTAGTCTCTTTTCTCTTGTAAGATCTCCAACATGCTGATTCCCTGTCACCATTTTTAGCTATATCAAATAAGGCTGCATTTTCCAGACTATCCCACCACAAACAATCACCGAGTGTCAGTGTTTTGTGGAAATGTTCCAATTACGTTAGACCCGGAAGTATCGTCCATTAAGGATGTCGATGAATTTGTTCAGAAGCTCATCGACTCGCTGGATTCTGGCAGAGAGGGACGACCGACCAGCAAACCGTGTTCTACTGGCGCACCATCCACTACACTGACCAACCTTGCCCTGGAATTGCTGTCCATCCAGCGCCAGTACGGTTGTGAAGTGGCATTTGATAAACATATAATGCACGTAGAGATTAGAAACTTTGAAGGCAGAAGTAACCATTCGCTTACCCTGAACCGCACCGGAGCGGAGCTGTTCAAAGTTGCTCAACACACCCTTCCGGAGCTTGCCGTTTCGGAGCTGTTCAAACGACAGACCACGCTGCAGCGGCACGTGCAGGTGTTTCTAGATCTGCTCGATCAGCTGGAAGAGTTTTACAACAATCTCAACACAATCGACGACCTTTGTTACGTTGTGTTGCCCGCAACAATCGACACAAAAACGGTGTACCGCATTTTCAAGTACGACCGGAAGGTGTTTCTGAAGGTTTCACTCCACCCGCTGCAGCCGGCCGCCATCGATGTCGGGTTTTTCGGCCCAACCAAGCAAGTCGCCAAGCTGCGCGAAATCTACGACGAGAGGCAGGACGATTGGGATGCGGACTGTAACGTATACACAAATTTGCTGCGCATTTTCAACGTGATTGCCTTTCCGATGCGCCCGGCGGCTAATCATGAGGAGTCCCAGCAGCTGGGCAGTGAGCTGGGCGAAGACAGCTGCGGCATATGCATGAACTACCAGGACGGGTACGACCGTGTGCCGGTGATTTCGTGCGATAATGAGCAATGCAACTTGATTTTTCACATACATTGCCTGAAGGAGGTAAGGATGGGTGCTAGAAAATGTACATCGCTGTTGTACGATTTCACTAACTGCTTGTCTCGTTTACATCTGCCTTTTCAGTGGTTTGCGACACAGCGAGAGAGTAAAAAAATCTTTACCATCTCTATTGGCAACTGTCCATACTGCACGCACAAAATATCATCCAGCTTTGAAGAGATGTTAGTTTTGTTAAGCTGATTGGCAATAAATTAAAATAATGTTTTCATATTTGTTAATTTAATCAATCCATACCGCGCTAAGTGTTGTCCATTTTGCGTTTGCTGAATGCAACGATTAGTTTGAATTGTGCTGAATTCATCGTTTTGACAACTGTCAGCAAACAGCGAGCCGGCTGTCAAATCCGAAACAACAAACGGAAAAGAAATAAACGCAGTTGATAGCAAGTCCGAACAAGCTTCGCCGAACAAACAACACCAGCATGTCGGATATTTTTGGCAATTTGGATAATTTTCTAGAGAGTAAGATAGCGTGCTTTACCTGAACGTGGTGCAGTTTTCCTCTATTTCTCATGAAAAATTCTCCTGCCCTAGACTACGATGAGGATGACGTAGCATCAACAAGCGCGCTAAACGATTCACAAGACTGCATTGCAAACGATTCCTTCGACAGCAGCAGAAGCGAAGGGGCACGAAAAACGCTCGCCGCGAAGAACAAAGCAACAGGAAAGAGGAAAAGTAATGCTGGTGGCAAAAGAACTCAAAGCAGCGAAAGCACATCATTAACCTCCGCAGATAGTACCGTAGATGTGGGCCATACTCTGGACACGTTAGCTTCAACTCCTGAACTGCTTCCGCCCGTCGTCGATTTGACGCCGACTGTCGCAGGCGTCGGAGGTCAGTTTTTAACCGTTTTTACCTCGCACCATTATAGTACTTTTATTCTCAAAGCCGCTCTCATTATTCAACAACCACATTTAGTTACTCAACACGTTTCTTTTTGTATCGTTTCAGACGAAATTAGACAGCTTTCCCGTTTGTTCGATTCCATATTTTGTTCGCAAAATCCAATCGTGAAGGAATTTCTGAAGAATAGTATGTAATTACACAAACGAAAATCATGAATGTTTGATCTTACTGCTATTTTTTTTTACTACTTCCCTCAGGGAATGCTACTGCCGCTAAGCGAGCCTACACTACAGTGTGCAACAGTTATCATCGGAAACCACCTGTAACAGCGAACGACATGAAAAAGATAATGGGTAAAATCGATGCTTCGAAACGTAGCCTGCAACAGCTAGAGCAGGAAATACAAACCCTCCTTTCGCCCGTATCAACAAACCCCTTTCCGCCACCCCGCTCCCGCCGATCAAGAGGACCTACTGCACAGGCAAATCGAGCGCCAGTATTAGCTGTGGTAAGTAGCTCATCATTGGCTCCGACCACTGCTAAGAGACTGTGAGGATAATGAAACATATCTTTTTTTGTTTCGTTCCCCGGACAGATATCATTGGACTGTGATGATGACCCGACGCCATCACAGCCAATTTTCCAATCACAATACCGGCGTGTGACTAGAAGAAGTGGAGCAAGCGAGGCTGGCACTCAATCTAATACGGTATGTAGATTCCAAATGTATTAACAACCTGCTGGTCTTGAACCTCAGAAACTAAAGCATCATACAATTCCCTGTTACAGATAAGCTTAGACTCCGATGACGAGGGTAGTGGTGGAGCAGTAGAGCTGGAACCTTCATTTAGCGCCGCAAACAGTTCGTTCGAAACGGAAAACTACGAAATGCGCATCAAAATCAAGTGGGGCCGGGGCATCGAAACGTTCGTCCATCGGCGGTATCAAAAGTTTGAGGACATTTTTAACCAGCTGGCGGCCAAAGAGTCTGCCGATCGGGCGTGCATTTTTCTCAACCTGGACGATCGCATAGTCTATGCGAGCGATACGCCCGATTCCATCGACTACAAACCGCACCAGTTCATTGGTAAGGCTGGTATGAGGATTTACAAAAGGATGTACATTACCATTAATTTTTGTTTTTTACTTATTTCCGCTCACGTCAGCTGGGCGCGTTCTAAAAACCAAAGCGCCAATCCTTCCGACCGCTCACGGGCCGTCGACTGGCCACAATAGCAACATGATCGCGCTGAAGGTACAGATGGAGAAACGGAAACAACCGCTACGGCTGCAGATTGACAAGAATCAAACCATGTCCGTGCTGGTGATTAAATGCGCCGAAGAGCTCAAGTGTGAACCGAAGGACATTCGGCTGTACTTTGACGGCGAGCTGGTTGGCAATAATGATAAGCCAGAGGATCTCGATCTGGAAGGGGACGAGATACTGGACATTCGTTTTGTGAAGTAACCGGATGGAATGCGCAGAGAGCTGTGTTGTGTCTCTGTTTTTTTATATTATTATCTTGCATTACTAGCTCCAAATATATAAAGTTGTTCAACAAAAAAAACATCTTTGATTGCAACATTTTTCAAAGCCAGTGGGAGAGAACCAGCTATCTGTAAATTTTGATACGGATATAGACGTCCCGAGAACAGTTATGTTAGAAAAAGCTTTACTGTTCACACTTGGTTGCCCACGAAGCACGCTCCAAAGGTGTGGAACCTTTCGAAGCAACGCGATGAAAAATCGTTATTCGTAGAATGGCATTCAATGCGGAAGCGATTCCATTTATGTATGTCTATTTATTTCAATTATTTAATTAAAGTTCGTAAAACATACTTTTCTGTTAAAAACTCAACATTTAAACCATCCCGGTCTCGTTACACAAAACTGTACCAACACGCATAAAATGTGCCGTGCGCTGCCTAAATTTCTTAGGGATTGCGTGGGCACCGCGCTCGTACCCTGCTGTTGTAAGGCCGAAGATCAACACACACACACACACACACACAAACGCGCGCACGGGCGTCTTGAGAGAGTTTTCCTTTTGTTGCGAGCGATCTGCGATCTCGGCACGGCCATCTCCGCGTTTGCCCGCGCAGGTACGGTGGGCTCTCGCGCGATCCCGTTCAGCACCTTCGCGCTCAGTTCGCATCTTGCTGTACGTGTGACCGGATCGACGTCGATCCGCAGCGAGCTCTGTAGCGAGATATCCGTCTAACGGCCAACGAGCCAGCGACCGTATTACGGCCACCATCTTACGGTAATCGTGCGCTGCGTGCGTGTGCGCGAAACCAGTGACCAGCCAGTGTGTGCAACCTGTCCGAGCTCGAGCTCGCCCTCCCGCAGCAGGCATACTTATCCACCCGTTACCGAGCCGATTCGCGCGGCCGACCGCCACCACCACACCATCTAACGGGTTCTGGAGCTGAGGAATTCTGGGTTGCCCTAGTAAAAAAGCGCCTTTGCCGCGGACAGCAGAATTCAGCCTCCGGCAGAGTCCAGCACAGTTCGGGTGTATGTGTTTGTGTGTGCGTTCAGTGTGATTTCGAAGGAACTGCTGGCACCCGAAGCGTGAAGAAAACCTGTACGGTCGTGTCTGTGTTCGTGTGTGTGGTTATTTCAAATGTAAGAAATTATGTGCAATTTATGTCACTCAAGAGCTATGCTACATTTCTTCTACTAAGTGAAACTAATATTAATATTGCTGGTGTAATGGATGTGTAATTGTGTGATGCCCGTGTGTGTGCGGTGGTTCGCTCAACCCTTCGAAGTGTTGATTAAAGGTTTTACTATAAGAGAGAGAGAGAGAGAGAGAAATTACGGGGAAAACAAGCATTTCGGTGTGAAAAGAAAGCAGTGTCACGCACAATGGAAGTTAATGTTGAGTAAGGTGGAACCCGTGCATGACGCGAGAGAGAGAGAGAGAGAGAAAAACCTCTTCGAAACACATCAGCATCATCATTGTCATCTCCCGTCATTCGCACCACACACTATTGATCTTGCATTCCAATCGAAATCCATGCCGAGATACGGCATCCCATCATCATCATCATCATCATGATCGTGATCATCGCCACCATCGTGGCGAGCCGAACCATCCATCCATCCATCCGTCCGTCCGTCCATTCATCCCTTCCGTCGAAAGTCCCCTTCGAGTTATCGAATTCTTCGTACAAACCAGTTTACCACTTTCGAATTTTTCATGCATAGCATGCCCACGGAACAGCAACCGACCCTGCCCGGCCGACACCCTGCCCTACCCAGCTCTACCCTCCTGCGGGCCCTGGGCTGAGAAAAGATCCGTCCTCCGTCGGCCCCCGAAAGAAGAGAGTAAACGCGGGCGGGCGTATGTTTTGTGCGTCTCGGTTGTGCCTTTTTTTCGCTTCTCGCTCCTTATTTTCATTTAATTTTGAGGTCACCAACACACGCTCACACACAGACACCCTCGATAGCAACGCGTGCGGTGCGGTGCGAAGGGATTCCGTGGCCGCTCTTTCTCTTACTTCAATGGCTACGCGATGGAGTTGGCGTGTTTTTTTTTTCTACCTTTGCTTCTTGCTTTTCTTTCTTCTCCCTTTTTAACGTTGGCAATAGTGTATGTGTGTGTGTGCGCGTGTATGTCAAGCAGAGAAAGAAAGAAGCTGTGAATGAGATGCTGCTAGAAACAGGTGATGAGTGCGTGAGCGCCGTGTGGGCAAACGCGCGTTTGCGCCGCCCTTTCTCGTGCTCGTTCTCTCGGCTGCGCGGCATCGAAAGACATCAACGGGCAGACGGACGAGAAACCCGCTGCACCCTGCGTGGTGCTTGTGTAACACACCGTATTGAACTATTCAAGATGATTTGTTTCATCGTCGCCCATTTGTTGCTGCTTTCTTTTGGTTCGCTCATCCTGCCTCCCCGCGGCTAGGTCTTCTTCGGTGCGCGTACCTCTTCTCGCCTACCTCGCTTATCCTCCCTACCGGTTTAAGCTGGAATCAACGCAACCAGACAGGGCTACTCACAAAGGGTGTTCCGTTTAATATTTGGTCGTTTGCAATCCTTGTGTATTAAATCGAATGCTAGATTACCAGTACTTAATTTAATTTTTCTTGCTAATCAAATTCAAATTGTTCTTCAGAAAATATTTCCAATTTTAATAACATTTCAAAGAAGTTTTCAAAGTCTTATGATATATATTTTTTAATTGGACGTTCAGCACACATTTGATCCATTATCCAATATCATTAACAACAATACTGTGGGACACAGGCCTGTTAGTGCAGAAAGCCTATTTTAAAGCAAATTTTAGCTTTTATGTTTGTTTGTTTTTGTTTTGTTGGCAATTTTTTGTGCATGATAAATCCTTCCAGCCGGTCTCATGGTACAGTCGTCAACTCGTACGACTTAACAACATGCCCGTCATGGGTTCAAGCCCCAAATAGACCGTGCCGCCATACGTAGGACTGACTATCCTACTATGGGGGGAAATCAATAAGTCACTGAAAGCCAAGTGGGTTGGCAGGCCTTGACCGGCATCGGTTGTTGAGCCAAAGAAAAAAAAAAGATAAATCCTTCCATACCAAATCATTTGTTTCATAAACGAAATAGAAGAAACTCTGTCTCTTTATTTAGAATTCAAAATTGCTCCATTATGTCATGAATCAAAATTACAAATCTTTGTTTTTGAGTGATTTTTTTTTATAAAACTTTAACGCGCACTTCAAGTACCTTTTTTACATGAATCAAAAAATCATTAGAAATGCCAATAGCTTATATATTTTCTTCTCTAAACACTTCAATTTCCTTGTCTGAGGTAGTTTAATATATGTTAAATAACTAAAAATCTAAAAATAGTAGAACACAAAATGAATCTTTTATACTATTAATTTCATAATTAAAAAAAAATAACAGTAAACCGAAATATGTCGTTGGGTCAGTTTTTTTGGCCAGACAGTTACTTATCATTTATTTTCCATTAACTTATTTCCCCACAACATAGAGTTTCGCGTCTATTTGTGAAAAAAATTGACTGATTTAAACACATATTTGCTCGGTTCAATTTTAACCTACGCCCCCCTTTACGCAATCGAAATCCGCTAAATAAACTTGCGTTCATTTTTCCCTCTTCTCACTTTGCTTAATCAATCGCACATCGCAAGACGGTGCGCGACAATGGCGTAACCATTTCGTCCCTCGATCGTTGTTGGATGTTTGGTTTGAATAATCTTACCACCGATGCACACAATCGTCAACGTCAACATAATTATACGGCCACGGTCGATACCGGTTTCTCCCTCTCTCTCTCTCTCTCTCTCTCTCTCTCTCTCTCTCTCTCTCTCTCTCTCTCTCTCTCTCTCTCTCTCTCTCTCTCTCTCTCTCTCTCTCTCTCTCTCTCTCTCTCTCTCTCTCTCTCCTTCCCCCTCCCTTCGCGCTGTATTTGATCGTCGAGTGCTGGATGCTGGATGCTGCAGTGATCGTGACACACGATAAAGCACACGGCCAGTAACGCCACAGCCACGAGCCGTATAAAGCAAAAAGAAAAAAAAACTCCCCTGCAATTCCCCCCTTATTGCATCGCACCATCACACGCAAACGTCCATTCTATGCTTTTAGGAATTATCAGAGCGCGTGATCGATGGAAAATCTACCCTTCCCGGGCCGGTGAAAATCGATTTATTTGCTTTGATTTCACTTTGCCACCATATCCAGCACCGGCGGCGGCAGCAGCAGCAGCAGCCACAAATAGCGCTTTCCTTCGGCGCGCACATTTTTCTCGTCATCGTCGCGCCATCAAGACGGCCAGCTCCACGCTCCTACTCTTCCACTGGTTGCAACCATGCACAGACACGCGCGCGCGCTAACGCAGGTGTTGTTTGTTGGCTGCCGTGGCATGGACAAAGCTCTTCAGAACACAGAGCACATCAACATGAGCTAAATGCAGTCGCGTCCGAATGTGGTCGGCCTTGAAGGCGTTTGAAACGTTTCCACATTTCTGCAGTCGATACGCTAAAAATATGCTAATCAAACCGCTAGTGGAAGATGGAAGCCAACCGGGGCGAATTGGTTTGTTTGCCCACACTACTCGCCGCGCGCAAGGCTTTAAATGTTCACGACGGTTGGGAACTGTTCGATCGCCTATACAATCTTCTTTCTCAAAAAGCTTCTGTTGAAGCTCGATTTGATGGTGAATTTTTTAATGGATTTTTTTTTCTGTGAAATCAGTATATCAATCACATTTTTTAGTCATTTCAATTTCAAGATAACAAACAAGGAACAAGGAGCCTAATTGTTATTATTTAAATGTTTAAAGAGGGTTTGGACCTTTTAGGGTCTCTTTTGCCTCTGATAAGTTGTTTAGGTAACTGAATCCTTTGTACCACAGGTGCGTCGGACTAAATCTGCCCTGTGGCGAGTTGTTTCGAGCCAAATGGCAGACAAAAAACGGATTTGTTGAATAATAATAATAATAAAATCAATTTTAAAAAGCTTGAAAATAACAACTAAAAACCAAGTTTAATGAAATATTCTGAAAAATCGCTTTTTAATCGATTTTAGTTATTCTTCGAATATTTCAAAAGACTTTCTATAGACAAAGCATCTTTCTTCCATCGATCCACGTTTGGCGGTCCTAATCCATTAACGATTCCCTGTTACCACCGTCACGCGATCACGCGTGATATGTACATACGCATATATGTACCGATGTGATACGTACCGATAAGCACATCAAAATACTTTGAAATGGCCGTAAAGTTTATCAACAACATCTTCGACTTCGGCTCACACACTGTGTTTCCATTATGCAAATAAAACTAATCGAAAAAAAAAAATGAACTAAAGTCTCTTTCCGTGCTTCCATTGCGTTCGATTCGAGCTTGGCGGTTTTCTTTCTTAGCTCAAGAGACATAAAACAAAAGTTTGCGTTTTAAATCATTAATTAAACTTTCGAACACTTCAATTAGCCACCAGTTCAATAATAAAAGCCTTTCTCCCCGACACCCAGGCATGTGTGACAAGCTAGGCGAGTGCCGCTAAACCCCGTGCCCCACACACCTACACCCACGCTCCTCATCATGACGACTACGATTGACGCGCGTCTGCTGCTACTGCTCGCGTGCGCCCTAGCTTCCGTTTCGTGTGCGTGGCGCCCGTGCACCGACCTGGACGCGCTGCTCAAAATACCGTGCCGGTAAGTGTTTGGTAAATTGCAGCTGATTCACCCTCCACACTCCTCACTTCAAAATACCGCCCCCAACACGCTCTCCCCCTCCCATGTTGGGTGGGGCAAGCCACCTTTCGTTTGGCCTACAAATTTCACACCGATCCGTTTCGCCACACCGTTTCGGGGTAATTTTCAGATCGATACTCTGTTGGTTTTTTTTTTTTGGTTTTTCACGGCCAAACTCGAATTGATCGTTTTTTCGTTCTTTTTCATTTGTTCCTTTTCCTTTTTTGCTGTAGATGCAACATTGAGACGGCTGGGAACAACAGCCAGTATGTTTTCGTGAACGTGAACTGCGACCGGACGACGCTGACAGCCCCGTTTCCGAGCGGCATTCCGATCATCTCCTTCTCGCAGCGCAACAGCGGCCACCAAGCGTTGCCGGTAAGTGTTGTTGACACAGCTGGACACGTGACGCGTCTTTTAACTCAATGTTGAAAGAGTAACATATTACATTTACATTTACTTTAATCGTCTATATCTTCATGCTCTAATGGTGACTCTTTAAGAAAACAAAACAATCTAATATATATCTTTAAACAATCAGAGCAAGTTAGATTTGTTTAACGATTGTAAATATTGCCTTGAAACCTGATTAACATCCTCTTATACTGTGCTTCTGATTGCTAGTAAATTTAAAATTAGTGTATTAGATTTCGTTTTGGGACTAAAATAGACAAATTGTTCTTTCAATTAATTGCTTTAAGTCTCGTCAGTTTGACTCCTCTAAGTATCATGATCAGAATCGAACCTTTTCAAGAATTTGATACTTTGACTCTGTTGCAATTCTTCACAGAATAAAGGCTTTTTAGAAATGAACACTGTTGAAATCTTTACGTAATTAAGTGTTCGTGCAATTCCGTGTTAAATTGAATCGTGCTAAACCTTTACAATTCTTCGTAGAATTGATTCTATCTACTCTTTTAACTGCATCATGATGCTCCTTTAATCCCGGGTTACAGCTCCAATGAAATGGAACGTGAAATTTGAGGTTTTTTGTGCGCTATATTTCATTAAATATTAATTAGAATATGAATTATCGTACACGAAAAGAAAATAAATTAAATTGTCCAACTATTTGAACTATTAACAGTGGCGATTTTAACGGTAAGCAAAGTAAGCAGTTGCGGGGGGGGGGGCGTCGATGAGGGGCCCCGCGCATCTTTAGTCCAGCACTGCATTAGCAATGAGAGCCCCGTGGGTGTTGGACCCCAGGCTACACGGAATCGGATCCGGAATCGCATTTGGCTCCGGAATTAGAATCGGCTCCGCAATCGAAATCGTCCTAGGAATCGCAATTTGCTCCAGAAACGGAATCAGAATTGATTCCAGAAGTGGAATAAGCTCCGGAATCAGAATCAGTTCTTGAATTGAAATCAGAGGTATTAGAAATGAAGTCATTTCTGAGATCACTATGAGAATGGATCGTTTACGAGTAAATTTGGATTCTTTGGGGTTGATTTCGAAACCCTTTTCGATTCCAAACCCGATTCCGAACCCGATTCTGATTCCGGAGCCAACTCCGGAGCCAATTCTCCGGAGCCAAATCTATTATCCGGGATCGTTTCCATAACACTTCGAAACTAGCCGGAATCGATTCCGACGAAAACTTCATTTTTCCCATCACTAATTGGGAGTTTACAAAAAAGAAGAGTTAATTCAATCACCCAATAAAAGATATGGCTCAGATCAATTCTGTCCATCACAAAACAACATAATAGTGTCTTACTAGTGTCACATTCTAACTAATTCTCATCCCCATTGCACTCTCCCCCCAATAGGATCTTTCCATCCTGAATGCCCCGGTACGGAAGCTCGATTTTTCCAACAATGCGCTCCGTTCGATCGGCACCAAAGCCCTGTTCGGTAGCGTGGCCGAATACCTAACAGAGCTGCGCCTGGCCAACAATCTCCTCGGCGATAGCTTGAACCCGATCTTCTCCACGGACGTGCTGCAGGCGCTCCAGTCGCTCAAGGTGCTGGATCTGTCCGGCAACCGGATCATCGCGCTGGAGGAAAGCATCTTCGACGGCAATCGGCGGCTGGTGGAGCTGTACCTGGACCAGAACAAGATCGCCACCGTACCGGTGGCCGCCGTCAAAGAGCTGACCAGCCTGAAGCTGCTGTCGCTGCGCAGCAACCGCATCGAGTCGCTCGAGCCGGATGCGTTCAATTTCGCCAACAAACTGGAAAGGTTGGATCTGCGGAACAATCGCATCCGCAGCCTGAAGTCGAAAGCGTTTGCCAACCTGGCCAGCATGAAGGAGGTGCTGCTGGCGGGCAATCAGCTCAGCCACATCGACGAGCGAGCGCTCGCCGGGATGGATGTGCTGCAGAAGCTGGATCTGTCAGACAACCTGCTGTCCGAGTTCCCGTCGGAGGCGCTCGGGTCGGTAGTGTCGCTGAAGGTGCTGAACATATCGCTGAACAACATTGGCAAGCTGGAGTCGAACCATCTGGCGCAGATGAAGAGCCTGCAGATACTGGACATTAGCCGGAACACGATCGCCACCATCCTGCCGGGCACGTTCCGGGAGCAGCTGCTGCTCAAGTACTTGGATTTGAGTTTGAATTCTTTGCGCACGGTAAGTACGGTTTCCTGGTTGGATGGGTTTCACTTCCAAACATCACTCTGAATGATTTCCTGCTTGCATTCACAGATCGAGGACGACGCGTTCGAAGGGTTGGACAATCTGCAGACGCTCATTCTGCGCGACAACAACATCCTCTTCATCCCGGGCAGTGCGCTTGGCCGGCTGCCGAAGCTGTCCAACCTCTATCTCGACTTTAACCGGGTCGCCGCCCTGTCCTCCAGCATACTGAAGTCGATCCAGCCGGAAAACATCCGCTACCTGTCGCTGTCGCGCAACGTCATCCGCGAGCTGCCGGGCGACAGCTTTGCCGCGTTCCGCAAGCTGATCTATCTGGACATTTCCGGCAACAGCCTCGGCGTGATCGGCGAGGACACGTTCAAGGGGCTGGAGGGGACGCTACTCGAGATCAAGCTGTCGTTCAACAGGATCGCTTCGCTGCGCAAGTTCGTGCTGCCGAAGCTGCGCCGGCTCGATCTCAGCGCGAACAGCATCGACGATCTGGCGATCGACTCGTTCCACAGCCTGCACAACCTGCTCTACCTGAACATGAGCGGCAACGAGCACGTCGGGCAGGTGACGCGCACCATGATCTACCCGTTGACGAAGCTGCAGGTGATCGATCTGAGCCACTGCGGGCTGAAGATGCTGCAGGCGGACCTGTTCCACAATAACACCGACCTGCGTATCGCCCTGCTCAACCATAACCAGCTGCGGGTGATCGAGGAGGGCACGTTTCTCAACCTGAACAACCTGTTCGATCTGTCGCTCGCCGGCAACGGGCTGGAGCAGCTGCGGCCCCGCTCCTTCGTCAACACGGTCAACCTGCGCACGCTCAACCTGCGCCAGAACGCGCTGCAGGAGCTGCGCGCCGACATGTTCACGACCGAGACGGCGCTCGAGGTGCTGGACGCGTCCGACAATGCGCTCAAGAGTTTCGCCACCAACACGCTCAAGATACATCCGCGGCTGCGCAAGGTGTTGCTCGCGAACAACCGGCTGGAGGTGTTCCCGCCCGAGCTGATCGCCGATCTCGACCATCTCGAGGTGATCGATCTGGCCGGCAATCGGCTCACCACCATCCAGCAGCTCGACTTTGGCCGGCTGGCGAACCTGCGCGAGCTGTATCTGCGCGCGAACGCGATCGACTCGGTGCAGGACATGGCGTTCCACAACTCTTCCCAGCTGCAGATACTCGACCTGGCCGCCAACCGGCTCGAGCGCCTGTCGGAGCGCTCGTTCGAAGGGACGCTGCGACTCGATCTGCTCGATCTGAGCGACAACAAGCTGACCGGCCTGCCGGAACAGGTGCTGGCGAAGAGCCGGGTCCAGCGGCTCGAGCGCGTCTCGCTCGCCGGCAACAAGCTGGCCAGCGTGCCGGTGGCCGCGTTCGGCGACCAGCACGACACGCTGCAAACGCTCGACCTGAGCCGCAACGCGATCCGCGAGGTGCCACGGGCCAGCCACATGCTCATGATCAACGCCAAGCACGTCGACTTCTCGTACAACCCGCTCACGCCGGAAGCGATCGCCACCGTGCTCGGGCAGCCGAAGACCGTGCGCACGCTCAACCTGGCCGGGACGGGCGTGCGGGAGCTGCCGGTGCTGGAGACGCCGTACCTGCGCAGCCTGAACCTGTCGTACAACAACATCTCTGCGGTTAGCGCGAAAGCGTTCGAAAAGGTGACGCTGCTCGAGCGGCTCGACCTGTCGCACAACGCGATCGGCGACGCGGACGGGCTGCGCGATATCTGGCCGAAGCTGGCGCTGCTCGGCTACCTCGACCTGTCCAGCAATCCGATCCGCACGATCACGGCCAGCACGTTCGAGCGGCTGGACGGGCTGACGGAGCTGTACATCCGCGAGCTGCCCGAGCTGACCCGGCTCGAGAAGAACGCGTTCAAACCACTGAAGGACCTGACCGTCCTGCAGGCGTACCAGTTCGCCAAGCTCGGGTACATCGACGTGCAGGGCATCGTGCAGGAGCTGCCGGCGCTGGCCGCGGTCGACATCGAGGCGAAGGACGCCAACCTCGAGTCGGACCAGCTGCAGGTCCTGCACCATCCGAAGCTGCACACGCTCGGCCTGCACGGGTACGCACTGCAGAGCCTGTCGTCCGGCGCGTTTGCCGGTTTGCGCAACAAGTACCTGACGGTGCGGCTGCACAACACCTCGCTGACGGCGCTGCCGCCCGCCCTGCTACTGCCGCTGCCCCGCTCCGCTCACATCGACTTTAGCATTGCCGGGTCGAAGGTGGGCACGCTGACGCAACCGTTCCTGAGCTCGCTGGACGACCGCAAGAACAGCATCCAGATCGATGGGCTGGCGACGAACCCGGTCCGGTGCGACTGCCAGGCGCGCGCCTTCCGCCGGTGGATTCTCGCGACCAAGGTGCAGGACGTGCGGTGCGCCAGCCCACCGACCGTCGCCGGCAAGCTGCTGACGGAGGTGGGCGACAGCGAGCTGGTGTGTGACGGCCGCAGCAAGGTGACGAGCCCCACCCAACCGGCGGCTTCGAGCACGGGCGGCAGCACGCGAACTACGCCCACGATTAGCTTCTACAACTACACGTCCGAGGTGCAGATGACGAACGCGGCCGCAACGACCGAGCACGACATCATCTGGAGCATGCCGCCGGTGTCCTCCTCCTCGACGACCACGCGCACCAAGGGTTCCAAATCGAAGGTTTCGTCGGCCGCCATGCCGCCGCTGAAGAAGATGCCGTCCGCGAACGACGATACGCTCATCATCGGCATCGTGGGCGGGGTGGTGGTGTTTATCTTTCTGCTCATCATCTGCATCTGCATCTGCCGGTTGAAGATGAACAACGACAGCTACCACCATCATCATGCGCGCGCCGGCCATCCGATGCCAATGGGCATGCCGGGCACGCTGCAGGTCAACTACACCGGCAAGAAGGGCCAGCCGGCGGCCATGTATCCCACGCTGGCGCCACCGTACGCCCAGAGCTACGCCACGCTGCCCTACAAACCGAACGGGTCGCCGACGCAGGCCCGCCCCAGCTACTCGACCATCGGCCGAATACCGTACCAGTATCAGAACCACACGCTCATGTCCAGCCAGGCGGCGCTGCACCATCAGCAGCAGCAGCAGCACGCGCAGCAACACGCGCAGCAGCAATCTTCCGGCACGCTCACCCACTCCGCCCACAATCCCTACATCGTGTACCAGGACGATAAGGTTTACCGATGATCGGTGCGGCGATGGAGAGGACGAACGACGTCGCATTGCCCGGGACGAACGTTCTCTGCTCATCCCGATACTAACTCTACCAATGAGTTTCAGCAAGCCTGCGTGTGTGTGTGTGTGCATGATGAATGGATGTTAAGATTTGGAATGAAAGCGAATGGAACTTATGCTTATGCATGAGCGAGAGTGTGTGCGTGTACGAGAATGTGTGTAATTTTAATGATTACTGCAACGGTTTTTTTTGTTCATGTTTTGCCCTCACAGGCCTCACTACCAATGGGGCTACTCGTTTAGTGCGTAAGAACCTAGAATTTCTTTCCGTACGTCATTTCTTCCTTAAAAACTATCCTTTTTCTCTACCTATTGCACCTCACTTGCGCTGTACGATTCAGCAATTTTCATCTAATTTTTAGTTTCAACATTCTTTACTGACCCCCATTGCGTTACGAGTCGTTACTCCCTGATACGCTTCCCTGTTCTAGGTAACAACCATACAATGCTCAATATAATTTTACACCACAGTGAACATATTTAATGAACGTTTTCCATCTTCTGGTGCTGCCAATCGCGTAGGGTAAATGGCTGCACAGGCCCGCTAGAGACAGTGAGGAGGTATGAAACAGTTAAGACGGCGGGCTTTGTAAGTAAAACGTAAATCTGCGTAATAAATCCAATAGTACTAATGACAACAGACGGATCCTTTTGTTTGTAATGCGACGAAAGAAAATAAATCGTTTGCTACTTAATTTGCACGATCGCGGTAGAGACTACATGCAGACTTCGAGATCAGTGATCAAAACACTACCAGATTATTACATGAAATGGTGCCAATTGCGAACGTTCGATCGACATCGATTCGACATTGGGCCATGCCATCGAACATTGACATTGGGCCATGCCATCGAACTCGCGAGCTCGAAATATTCCTAACGCATCGAACGAGACGTAACTATTTGTGCAAAAACAGTTGATATTAACGTAATTTTTCGCTTCGTGTTGTTGAAAGAGTTTCACCCCTGTTTCTCGTTAATTTCCGCGAAACTACTAACTTCAGCCTAATTTGTATGTAATGTCTTTTATTTTTTGCGTAAGGAATTATTCAATCACGACTGTTCAAAATCTTCACGAAATTCAAAATGTTCAAAATCTAGGGATATATTAATACAACGACCATGAAAACATCTTACAATCATGTTTCATAAGAAAATGTGTTGAAATTTTTTAGTTTTTATCGATTTTTATATATTTTTTTTTCATGAACGATGAATGAACAAGTTTTTTTCGTGCAGTTTTGAAATGTTCGGGTAAGGCTATATGGGAAGTAAGACATTTGATATGGGAAAGATGGACATCATGAAGGGTAAGCTACATCTGTACAAAACTTTAGAAATTGAAGGAGATTACAGCATTTTGTTAGTATTTTATGAGGAGAATTACAGTATTGCTTTCCACGTCCTGGTAACAACGACGGTTCATTCAGACGTGAATTGAGGAAGCGTCAGCGCCACTTCTAACACCTGGTAAAATATAGAATGTAAAGCATTATATTATTATAGAATGAGAGATAGAATCTCTCGTCAATTCCTGAACCATGTCATACCAATAACTCTTCTTTTTTATCAAGTTGTCCAGGCCGTGGCAAGATATTGGGTTTCGTGAAGTGCCTGATCAGCGTCGATCGCTGATCAGCACAACGAATGGCTGCTATTTTGACCGGTGTTTCATTTCTCGCTTATTTTAGTGCTTTCTTTAGTTTCCGGATGGTTAATATCTTCGGAAAACCTTCATTTTACGTATTTGATGAAATCTGTTCATCATCAGTAAAATAAATCAACAATTTTGATGTCCATCTATCCCTACGACAGAGTGTCCGTCTTTCCTTTGGTGTCAGCATGCATAAACCACCAGAAAATGATATTTTTTTATGGTTGTCTTTCTCGTTCTTTTGCCATTTTTGTTTCTTTTTTGCTTAATAATCACGAAAACTCATTTATCCAATAAATCTTTCCAAAATATAAACATTGCAAATTTATCTCAAGCTCTGTGATCCGCAGTGTCAAATTAGATCTACAAAGGACCGCACGATTGTAAATTTATTTTGTTTGTGAATTTAACGAATTTTGCATATATTATGCCAAAAATGTTCTCAGAGGTTGTTTTACTTTCAGTTTAAATGCTGCAATGTTGAATTATTCGATAATTAATGTTATCATGATTTTACGAGATGTGCCCATTTTATCCGCAGTGTCCGTCTTTACCTACCTTTTCCTATGTTGAATACCATGTACATTTTGATTTTCATTTTCAGCCCCTGCTAAGTTTTCTTTCAAATCCTGTACAGCAATTCGTTGTCCAATAATATGACACGGAAAACTTTTTCCGTCAGCAATATGCTGCTCGTATAATTTTGTTCACATTATATTTGTATAGTAAATTGTGCTTTACACGGTTTATAACTTTGTTCGCTGATAGATGGCAATACAATTGACATTTTCGCTTCCGATCGCGAACTGTTCCAGCAGTTTCCAATCACGCTCAAACGACTCACCGGGTGCCAAAGGCAATGGGTTTGTGTGTACGCCCTTTTCCCGGCCCGGTCCAATTAGTATCACGAAACGACCAGTAAACTCCTTTACATACTGCTCGAACGCAGCACCGTTGTTGAAGTAGCAAAACATCAGCGCATCTGGCTGCTCGTCCTGCCATTTGGCCGTTACCTCTCGTAACGAGCTTTCCGATCCGCTGACGAACGCTAATGGAATGTACCGAACGGGTGCGTACTTGGAGCTCCACCATTCTTCGTCGATTTCTATACCGATTACACTGATAGCCTCTGGAAAGATGGAAAGCATGAACAACATGTTATTTACGTCGGTTTGCGGACGATGAAAATTTGGCGAGAGTTTGTTCGTGGCCTAAACATAGAATTTGTCAGACAAGAAGATAATATATACGTTTCTAAAGGTAACACATCACAATTATTGAACGTATTCTCCTGCTATGAATGAAATTAATTTCGTTTCTGCCAAGCCCTTTGGTTTAAGATTCCCTTTTGAAATTTTGTATAATCTTGTAGATATTGATCGTGATCCTACAGTCAATCGATGTTGAAGTGATCTACCAACATCATTTAGAGTTATTCTCACATCAGTTTGCACATTTTTTGCAGAAGGAGTTTGATTGAAAAATGAACTATCCTATTGTCCATGAAAAATACCAGTTTAAGGGAAGTTTTACGGATAATTAATAAAAATAACTTCATTTCGGTTCAAAATCAAATTTCAGAATTAGGAGTTTACAGTGGTCGGCAAAATAAAGTGCTCGCTACAATTAATGTTACATAAAAAAAATCGTTTAAAATGAACTTATCCTACTGATTTATTTTTTGAAACATTATTCGTTATATGCTTATGAATGTGCAGTACCAAACCATGACAAAAAGTGAAGTTTGTATTAAGAAAAAATATTTTTTCTCAAAATTTGTCAAAATCACTCTGACATAATATTGTGACCTTTATTCTTTCGAAAGAAAATAAAAAAAAATTCCCTACCACTGTAACTCTAATGGCTAGCAGTAATGTAACAGTAATGTGTTCCATAAATTCAGTAAACGCACGTTAAGCGTCGTCGTACAGTGTAGTGCTACGTATAAGAGAACATGTCGGAAGATATGTTCTATAGGTCCCAATTGATTCATTCTCATTTCGCACATTTTCACAAGGAATTTATTGAGATTTTAATTGATAAATTGATGAAATAATTAATTAATTATACTATTACATCTCTATCTATTATAAAATTCTAGTAAAGGCTGATCAGCGTTGCTTTCCAGCGGTAGCTTGGATGTTTTTTGCTTAGTTTACATCCATACAATGACAACCACATCGACGATAGAAAACGCAACGGCGACTTAGTTTTTAGTGTTTTGAAAGGTATGGAGAAGAATGATGTTACAGTCTGAATTTAATAATTGAACATTTTTCCGTGGTCTTTCGAGACTAGTTAATTTGGCCCAGTTACAGGGTTATGTAAGATAGTTTTGAGGGTATTTAATAACTTTAGGGTGTGTGTTAAGGATTTTTGAAAAGGCAATGCAAATGCCAGGTGACATTTAGTTCCAAGGGATGCATTAAAATATACTGATTCAAAATTCATACCGATCCCGGGACTAATCCAGAACACATGTCCATTCTGAAATTTTTCAGAAATCGTTCTGGTACTGGAACTGATTTCAATCCCATATAACGTCTGAACTCACTGCTTGAACTTCGATTCCCTGCCAACTGTTGAATTTGTGCTTTTTAGTTGGCACGTTTTTCATTACAAAAAAATACTGAAATTTTTCTCGGCATACCATGAGATTTTAATATTTTTTCAAAACCCGAGTTTTCCATCCAAACGCATGCTTTGTAATTGAACTGTCAGCCAACAATCGAGCGGTCAATTCAAAAGTATGCCATCAAAAAAGCATTCAATTATTGAATTCTGACTGAATGTGTTAAAATTTGTCATAAACCTGGCCATGGAACTTATCATAACCCTTAACCGGTCTTTCAACTGATCCTGACACCATACCGATCGTGGAATCGATCCTGATCCCATACCGCAGTGGTCTCCAACCTTTTAAGGATCACAGTTCAATTGGCTTTGAAAACAGATTAGCCGCGGATTACATTTTGTGGACTTAGAATCTATTTGATAAAAATATGTTGAAATCTTTTTCTAGACATTTCTGTTGAAATGTTTATCTCGATTATGGCGAAAAAATACACGATGTGTAGTGTATTAAACTTTTCTATAAAAAAAAAAACAATTCTTTCGCGGACCATTTCTTTTCACGCCACGGGCCACAGCTTGGATAACTGCTACAAAAACCATACCGGTCCTGAACTCATAACGATACTGGAACCGATCCTGACCCCATGCAGATTCTGTTACATACGGGTACTGGAACTAATCTCAAACTCATACTGCTTGCTTTTATAATTCGGGACTTGAATAGTATCTGAATCTGTCTCAATCATGGCACTATGCAAAGCAGTCTAGTTGTTTGAATCGAATGAGGATTATCGAATGAAGTTTTTATTTATTTATTTATTTATTTATTTATTTTGGGGGTGCTAAAATTAGGCCAATATATGAAAAAATCCCGAAAAATCACGCAAAAGAAAAATCACGTGCAACTATAGAAATCTGACTGTAACTCGTATCATTCTTTCCTTACACCTCGAAACACTCAAAACCAAGTCGGCGTTGCGTTTTCCATAACCAAAGTTGTTGCCATTGTATGGATGTAAACTAAACAAAAATCATCCAAGCTACCGCTGGAAAGTAACGCTGATCAGCCTTTACTAGAATTTTATAATAGAGATTTTTCTATGCATGGGCCTAATTTTTGGTTTAAGCATAGCTAAAGAATGTCTTCTACTACGTGTAAGTAAAATGTTCCAATCAGTGGTCCAAAGAACTGGATCCGGATGTATGAAAGCGGTGCGAAAACATTTATACGAAAAAGTAACTGAAACAAATAACCTTCTTTTAGGAGTAATAGGTCATGCCGGTCTACACAGGCTTTCAATAAGTAGTACCACTTAGCCGGATAGTCAATCCTTGATTAGGGCGACGGCCCATGGAATGGGCATGTTATTAAAATGTCCGAGTTGACGATAGTACCGCGGGACCCCTCGATGCAACAAGAAATAAAAATAGGAAAACTGGACTGGATGGTTCCATTAGTGAGTCAGATTCAGGTACTATTCAGGTCCCGAAATATATAAGGGAGCAGTATCAGAGCTTGGAATCAGGATCTGTTCCATGACTGACATGGAATCTTAATCATTTCAAGAATCAGTAGGATGTTCAGTTCCAGTACCGAAAAGTATATGTTGCAGGATCTGCATGGAGTCAGCATCAGTTCCAGGACCGTTATGGATTCAGTGTAGGTTCTGGTGTGGGTTCGGGATCAATTCCAAGGCCGATACGGTTTTTGGAGCCGTTATACCGGTACACATACAATTTAAGTCCCGGTAGGGTAAATATATCAATGTAGGGGTACAGATGTGCTTTAATAGATTTAAAGTGTCAGGAAGGTAAATTTATTAAAATTTTAACAGAAAGCAATGGGAATATGTTTTATCTTCGCAATCACAAGCATTTTTACCATCAAACACAACAAATTTACGAAAAAAAAGTATATGTTTATGACGACTTCGTTGTACCTGTAATGGTTGTTTGGTTCCTATAGTCGTCGTATTGTGTTACTAAAGTGTTGGTAAACAAAGATACCTAAAAAACTGTGTATAATACACATGGAACTTAGTTTGAAGCTGTTTTCTTATAAATAGTAAGAATCACATCCATAATATTGATTTCTCGCATAATTTACCGTAAAAATGTATAATGTGTGATTAGTGATGAATATATAACCTAAAAACCTTTATAACTGTAGTCTTCAAAAACCGGTAAGAGTATGCTTGATTCAAAGTCGATTTTTCACTCATTTCTGTTGCTTCTCAGGATTTCAGGAACTTACTTATTTTTGTGTAAACAATACGAAATGTTAACAATATCGTGGAAAAAAATCTAAAATGTTCGGTTATTACTAATTTTATAACTATGACCACTATAGCAACATGCCTTTTTTGTGTACCTATAATGGCACTATGGTAAAAAAACACATAAAAATGCGAAAATATGGTAAAAAGGCAATGAATTTTAGTAAATCAATAACATTTCATCAAAGTTGTGTTAAAACATTAATAATTGCATTGTTATGTGGTCATTTAAAACGTTAGCAAAAATATGAGTTTCGCTATGAAATCTTAAGGATTTTGGAAGAATATTGACACATTTCACAAAATATGTTGTGTTTCTATCACTGTAATGGAATGGCCCAATTTAACTTTTAAAGCCTTTTTTAAAAGACCAGAACATTAAACAACGACATAAATTACTTAATTGCTCTTAATCATCTTATCACATTTTAGAGCCATACCATCACTATTGGTACTATAGGTACGTTTACCCTATAGGGTCAAGATATTTTTCAGATCCGGTATGGGAATGGGATCAACTTCCCGACCGGAATAGATCATGATCAGTAAAAAGGATCAGTAAAGGGTTAGGATCAGCTCCACGATCAGGTTCGTGACTAATTATAACACCTATACGGGAATGGACCGGTCTGGTGGTACAGTCGACAACTCGTACGACGTAACAACATGCCCGTCATGGGTTCAAGTTCCGAATAGACCGTGCCCCCATACGTAGGACTGGTTGACTATCCTGCTATGGTAGCAATAAGTCACTGAAAGCCAAGCTCACTTCACTAGTGTGTACAGGCAGGCCTTGACCGACAACGGTTGTTGTGCCAAAGAAGAAGATACGGGAATGGAATCAGTTCCAGCACCAGAATAAGTTCTATAAAATTTCAGGTTTACATGGGTTCGGGATTAATGCATCGCTTCTTAATGCATCACTTGGAATTAAAAACCACATGGAATTTGCGTTGTACGTTAAAAAATTCGTTGCATGCAGGTTATTATATACCCCAGAAATTATCTTGAATAACCCTGTAACCGGGTCAAATTAACTAGTTTATTAAAATTGATTAATTTATTAAATCATTTCTTAATTTATTAATTTATCAGTTTATTGTTACTGTAACTGCTTCATTTCATTATACATTTCATTAAATAAATAACATATTACGATCATTCTGAGAAGATAATAGAATTTGTCAAACCCCGTTTAGAGCAAAAAATTAGTAATCCCTAGAACATATGGGAAACAATGTATGCTATTATAATAGTTGAGAAATATATGTTCAACAAGCATGGTAGCCTTGAAGTCCACCCGATTGATCAAACTACCTGATATTACGTGTGTACAACAAACCCTCGTATTTAACGAAACATTTAATGTAGTTGAGAATATTTTTACGCATTTGAAGTTGTATTAACTTCGTATCACATATGGGGTATATGTTTAAAACAGAGTATTGCCGACACGATTTCGATCACAACATTAAACATAACTCACCATTTGCACAGCCGATGATCCACTCAAGCAAACCAGTGCCACAACCTATGCTAGCAATCTTTCGTATTCCACATCGCACCAGCACCTCACCGAGCCGTTCCACGTCCTGCTCGAGCGGCCAGGCCCACAGGAGGTTGGATCGCTGTGCGGGAGCTAAATCTTGCCCGAGTTCGAGTATTTTGCGCCACTTTTTCGTTTTCATAAAACTCACAATCAACTGTTGATCTTCCTCATCCACGTTCGTCGTTTTTCGATCAAGCATGGTTCCGGGTTTAGTGACCGTTTCCAATTGATTCGAACACTGCACACACAATACAGCACTACACGCGCGTTTGATTTGTCTCGTACACGCACTACACAGTCGGACGATCGGTCTGCGCCTTGCTGCTAGTAATAAAGTACTGCGAGGTGCGCTTACGCCAGTGAACTTCACAGAAATTATTAATAGATCCTAGACTGCTGGCGGTGCTAGCGCTAGCGTTCCCACCGTCAGCGCTACCTTTACTACCCCCAATGCCCCCACTATGACTAGCTGCGTCACCGTTGTCAACCGTGTTTTCGGTCGGATTATTACAGTGGCCGAGTTCACCCGATGGGAAGCGTTCGGTTTGTTTTGTGCTGCTATCTTCAGCTTGGAGGTTAGACTGACCTACTTCCGACAGCCGGCTAATGTTGGCAGTTGTGCTGCTGTGTGTACTCGCAGGTTGCAAGATTTTTCGATAGATTTCTAGATTGTCTAGACGGGCGGCGAAGCCGACTTTCGGCGCTTCCTGTCTCGTGGTGGGTAGTGCATTGATTTGGTTCGGTTCGCGCACCGTAGTCCGATCGGTTGACAGCGCTCGATCACCGCTTGGCTGAATCGGCGTGATCGATGTCTTTGGTGTTCCAATCACCTGTATGACGCTAATTCGATTGGTCGGGACAGACAGTTCCGGTTTGGTGCTTGTTTGTGCCTCCCGTTTGATTGCTTCCATCTGGTCTTCACTGACGTTGCCATTTGCAAGCACAATTTCCTTCAAATCGCTCTCCGGGTGAAAACTTTTGGCATGCCGCACGATGTTGTCCTTGCGCGTACTCGTTACGCCACAGATCGAGCACTTGAAACCCTTCAACCGGGAGTGGGTTTTTAGATGCCGCTCCAGATTTCGGGCATCGATGAACTCTTTGTTGCAGGACTGGCATTGGTAGCGCTTTACGCGATGGCTCAGCATATGGTGCTTTAGCGCATTGGTGCGCAGAAACGTTTTGCCGCAGACATCACAGGAAAACGAACGATTGCCATCGTGCACGATCAGATGCTTGGTAAGGTTACCTTTGAGGGTAAACTTTAACGGGCACAGTTGGCAAGCAAACTTTTCCTTCGGCACGTGCTTCGAGTCCTTGTGCGTCTGCAACTGGGCCGCACTGTCGAAGCTGGCCGTACAGCGCGTGCAATGATGCCGACCGGGTGCATCGTGCACCTTGTGGTGCAGCTCCAGATCGCGCTTGTGCACGTAGGTTTTGTTGCAGCGATTGCAGGCGTAGCGGGAAGTACGGTGCACTTCTTCGTGGAACTGCTTGTGCGATTTGGAGTAGACCGTCTTGCAGCACGTTTTACATTCATAGCTAACTCGTTTCGCGTGTCGGTTTGTGGATTTGGAATTATCATCGTTTTCCATCGAGGGCAATTCATGAGCCTTTGGGGGTAAGCGAAATGGGAGTATAAAAACAAATAGGTAAACGAAACAAAATGATTCACGTGTATCTAATACATTACCTTAACTTCCACAGATGTGTATACACATTAATAAACCACACATTAAATCTATTATCGTAACATCACACGAAAGTTTTGCAATTGTTGCAAATTGTAAAATTTATATCACACCGATTTCCACCACCACACAACTCGTATGGTACCGAACAACAACAACAGTGAACTGATCACAACAAATACCCAAAGAGCACAGCGCTGTCCTTAACGTCAAATAAGCTAATGTTGGCAGCTTGTCTGACCGTCAAATTCGAGCCTTGTTGAGGGCCGTGGCAACGCTGATCGGATGCGATTTTATCGGACGAGATTTTTACGGGATTTGACAGATAACGATTTGTGGCACTTGGGAAACGACTGAAAAAACAAATATCTATTGAAAAAAAAAACTAAAGCTCCAAACGAAAAATTGATCAATAAATGGTGTATTTCAACTCATCATTAATTTGCTGTCCTTTTCTTGCAATTTGTTTCGCCTAGCTTCGTCGTGGCATATATACCCTTCTAAGTTTCCGAGAAAAAAGCAATTAAAATGGTTGTTGGAAATCAAATTTTCTAAACCCAAGTGCCACAAATCCACTAAACGACCACTAAACGCCTTCTAAACGCCTCAAATTCTCTACCTAAACGGAATATAGAAAGACTTCGTTTAGCAGACGGCAAACGACTCATGCATTCTAAAAATAGCAAAAAAGCTGGTGGCGCCATCTGTTTGTGGGATACCCAACCTGTGGAGCTTCCTCGCTTGGAGGAGAGCTTTCTCATTTCCTCTGTACTGTTGTATGGTTTCGCATTGAAGTTATGCATCGCTAGAACTAGAACGGCGATACGATTGTTTAAATACTAAACTCCAACGGAAACCACCAGTACTGAAGCAAGTGAGATTTGAGCAATGGTCGTTGGTGTGGATACCCACGTATCTGACCACACGACCATTCATATAGATTTTTGCTCAGAAAGTTAGAAGGCTATATAGGTCATTATAAGATGAAACTTGTCGAAACACATTGCAAGAAAAGGATAGCAATATAATGATGAGTTGTAATACGCCATCTATTGATCAAACCAATGAAGCTGTGAAGCTTTCATTTTTTTCCTATGGATATTCAATTTTCCAGTCGTTTAAGCTTAATCTGTGGCGCTTGGGAACTAACTACAATGCAATTCAATTTAATTTCTAACATGTGGTTAGATACACAGGTTGATATCATTTACTCTATCGACCATTTGTCAAATCTCACTTGCTTCAGTTCTGATGGTTCACATTTGATTTAAGTATTTAAACAATCGTATCACCGACAAACCGACATTACACTGGCGTTACAAAAGTGTCCCACACGAAAGTACTGGCATTTACCAATGAGGCGAACACTTCTGTCAAAGTAAGCTCTGTTCACTGCTGCTTCGATGTAAACAACTTTTCTAAATACAAATGGCGAAGGAAGTGTGAGGCAAGATTTTGTGAGAATTATTGGAGAAAACACCCAGGAAAATCATTTTATAAGTTTCCAAATCGATGCAAAAGATGTGAGAAGTACATAAAACAATACGCATTGGAATTTGCGAAGAAAAATAAAAAGGGGGTTTAGCAGTTTCTTCTCTGTGTCAGTGTAGTAAGCGAATCATTATAGAGGTGGCGCTAGTGTTTAACTGTTGTGTTTTGCACTTTTACTTTTATTAAAACACTTATAACGTACATAATAAATAAAACATAAACGAAACAACCAATACACTTTAAAATATAATAGTACGGTGGCCGCGCACCAGCCGCACCGAGCGCCCCTGCCGAGAGCTCCTGCTCGATCGGCTCGCAAACACACTCTCTGTGCGCTCGGCACACACTAAGCCTTGCGCTGCTTAGTGTGTGCGACAGTGTGTGTGACACACTGTCGTCCTCCTGGACGTTGACCGGTGGCAGCGCAACTGCCACGGTAAGTCCAGGGGTCGGCACGGCTGCCCACAACATCTCCCCCTTTTAATACCGAAGGGCTCGAACCGACGCGGGGGTATTCCACTAAGGGAATACCGGCGTGGTGAACCCTTCCGACCGATGCTGCCAAGATGTGAGGACCCCGATGTTGGTGCGCTGAGCAGCGCTGGCTGCTGCTCTCGGGCCACACCGCGATGGCGATGACGCGGCGGTGATGCTGCTGCTGTGCCGCTCCCTGGGACGGCGGCGATGGTGTGACGGCGATGATGATGACGATGATGATAACTATGATGATGATGATGATGCGATGATGAAGGTGCCGCGATGATGAAGGTGCCGCGATGATGATGATGCCGCGATGATGATGACGATGATGATGATGATCCTCGCCCCAGGGCAGCAGCGGTGTATTTTTTTCTGATGACGGGCGGCAGAGATGAAAATACTCGGGCGGCATTGTTCCTCGCCCTCCTACGATGCGTTGGCTCATCGCCCTTCTTTTATGCTGTGGCTGCAGTCGCAGCGCAATTTGGTGACGCCCGTTCGACTGCAGCCGGGACGGCATGCTACCTCGTTCCCTCTGGACACTGTGGCTGTAGCCGAGGCGCAATTGGCGACGCCTGTTCAACTACAGCCAGGGTGAAAGCGTTCGCGCCGATGTGTGCTGCTGTGTTGCAGCCGATGCAACTTGTGCGTTGCCGATCCTTGTTGTGCTGCCGAGGCGGAATGGTACGTCGCCGTGGTGAGAGGCAGGGCTCGAGCCGCGGCGGAATTGCTGCCTCGCCGATGATGTGCTGAGCTCGAGCCGGGGCGGTATTGCTCGTCACCGATGGATCCTTGCACTGCTGCTGCTGCAGCTGGGCGGAATGCGTCCTCGCCCGATGAAGCTGGGGCTGCAGCATGGGCGAATGTGACGCCCATCCGAATGTTCCAGCAGCAAGGCGGAAAGGTGCCTCACCTCTGGTGCTGCTGGCGTTGCTGGGGCTGCAGCCCGACGACCTTCCTTGTCGCCGAGAGTGTGTGCTCGGCTGCCCATGTGGTCGCCAATGATGGGACGGCAGCCGGGGGCCTCGGTGTTGGCGGCGGTGGCGACCCAAACCGTTCGCGGTGTCCCGCAAGCACGGGGACCGGTGCCAACGCGATGGCCGCTGCGATGATGCAGCAAAAACGAGATGGGCCCGATCGCGATGGCGTTCCGCGGGTTCTTGTTGGATCCCTCTTACGCAGGAGGATCCCATCCTCGTCGCCACTGTTGTGTTTTGCACTTTTACTTTTATTAAAACACTTATAACGTACATAATAAATAAAACATAAACGAAACAACCAATACACTTTAAAATATAATAGTACGGTGGCCGCGCACCAGCCGCACTGAGCGCCCCTGCCGAGAGCTCCTGCTCGATCGGCTCGCAAACACACTCTCTGTGCGCTCGGCACACACTAAGCCTTGCGCTGCTTAGTGTGTGCGACAGTGTGTGTGACACACTGTCGTCCTCCTGGACGTTGACCGGTGGCAGCGCAACTGCCACGGCAAGTCCAGGGGTCGGCACGGCTGCCCACAACATTAACGTATTTTCATTTGAAATAAGGAGACAACTTTTGAAGTTCATTTTGTTCGAAGTGTCACATCGGTTTGTCGGTGATCGTATCGCCTTTCTAGTTCTAGCGATGCATAACTTCAATGCGAAACCATACAACAGTACAGAAGGAAGGAGAAAGCTCTCCAAGTGAGGAAACCTTCGCTGTATGGCTATTCCACCAACAGATGGAACCACTAGCTTTTTTTGCTATTTTTAGAGTGCATCTGTCGTCCACCGTCTGCTAAACGAAGTCTTTTTATATTCCGTTTAGGTAGAGAGCTTGACTCGTTTACAACCCGTTTTGTGGTCGTTAAGTTGATTTGTGGTACTTGGCTAGTGGTCGTTAAGTGGATTTGTGGCTCTTGGGATGATCCGGGTTGTTTCAATTTGCAATGCAGTTGGAATTCAACAGTTCTTTGTAAATTGGCAGGCTTTGTTTAATAGTTGACTGGTTGATAAATTATCAACCCAACAATGTATAAATAAAAAAAATATTTAACTTTTTTTTCACCCATTGCGCTTGTGTCAATTTGTTGGGCATGATGTTACCTGGGCTGTGAAAAGGTTTTTTTTCCCTTCCCTTCAACCCTCTCTCTCTCTCACACTCTCTCTCTCTCTATCTCTCTCTATCTCTCTCTCTCACACATAATCTCTTTCATTCCCGTCGTCTGCCATATGCACTATGGGCGAATAAACGACCAAAATAGTCGCTAGATGTAAAACAACATGGAATATTGACAGTTTCCCATCGTAGCTGCAAGCAACATAGCGATTCCATGCAGAAGCAGGTATAATTCCATAAAAATGTAATGCAAATCTGGTCGCTGTGGTAGTTTTCCAAGCAGAAACATACCCAATTTGCCTCCTACCTCAAAGTGCAGCGCATCAGGGAACTAAAACTCGCCCTCCCTTTTGGCTATCTCCAGTCGAGTACGGTTCGCGTCTGCGTCACACAGCACAGATTCTCTGTGCGTGTGTAGTTCGTCCGTGCTGCTGGGTGACAGGTATATTGGTGTGCAGCAATAGTTTGTAGGCTCTTCACTGGTCCCTCTCGTCAAGCGCTAGCGAAAAAGTGATAATTTAAAATAAAAATAAAAACTAAAGTGCAGTTACCATTTTGAGTGCCCCGTGAAGAATCTCCACTCCTTGCTGCATCCTTAACAAATTCAGGAGTCGATGTGTTGTTCATAAAGCTACACGAAACAGCGTTGAGAGTGTGCTTGCCATAGTCGGTTCGATGCAGTTCTAACATCAGGTGAATGAATGGAATAATAGTCGTTCTGTGGAAGAGTCTGTAAAAATGTCATGCTTGTTGAGCAGCGAAACGAATCGTTCTCATGTGTAGCAAAAGGTGCCAGAAACGGTGCAATAAAAAAAATCAACCTCAGGGGCCTAGGGGCCTCTATCATTTTCGGGCCTCCGCAGCTCGATGCATGTGTGTGTGTGTTGTGTGAAGAAAAATCAATACTAATATAAAAATTAACTATGGCGGCTCGGATCCCTGCGCGCTTGACTGCCTGAGAGCACCGTGAGGAAACGGGACGGGTAGAGTGCGGCCGTTGCAAAAGCGGCAACGCACGCAACGGGTGGGACAAGGTGAGCGAATGAATGGTGAGCATCGGGCAGCATAAAATTCTCCTGAAATGAGATCAAATAGGATGAAAATTGAGAGCCGCACAAAGGGCAGCAGAAGCAGCAGCAGCAGCAACACGGCGACAGAGCGACACACAGCGGAAGAAGCAGTGGCGAAGTTCTAAAGCGAATAATTTGCGCATCTTTGAACAGGAAAACGCGTCTTTAGGCAGAGTTGGTGTTGTAGTAAATTATCATAAAAATGTTAGACGTTTTGTCTACAACCAGTTGAAGGCTGTTTTCTTCGCGAACGCTCCCGAGCCCGCGGTGGTGGCGAAGGGAAAGGGCCACGAGGACGGGCCGGAGAAGAACCGTTCGCCGTATCGGGGCGTCAACAAAATAGAGGGGGGAGCTGGGGCCTGGTCGTAGAAGAAGAGGGCATTTAAACGCGATTCGTGGTGTGCGGAGGAGAGTGGGGACAAGGCTGACAAGGCAAGTGTTAATTTTTCTTCGCCGTGAAAAAGAAGTGTCGAGTAAGGGCGAAAAGGTAGAATTATTGAGGGTGATATTGTGTTTGTTTGAAAATAGTGTTTTCCTATCCTGTGTATGGAAATATAGAATTTCTTTTGTGAAAAAAGTGCATTCATGCCGGAAAGTGCTATTTCAAGGTACACAGTGGGGTTTGGTTTGCCGATGGTAGATTGTCACGTATCCACAACTTTCCCAAGGGGCCATCTACCGCGTACCAGAACCGTTAACCGAACGGAATTATCACACAAAGGCCGAAGCATGGACTGACCCCGTCAAACGAATCATAATCGTTACCCCCGAAATTGGTCCATCGATGGTGCCCCCTGAATGCGCAGTTTATTCCTTCAATTTGGACAGGGCGGCCAATTTGGCTGTGGCAGACTCTATTGCTATTGCATTGGTGGAACGGAGCACCGACTCAATGCCGAGCAATATTTTTACTTTACTTTTATTTCTAAAGTGCAATTCTGAAGCAAGTTGTTGGCGAGAGTGAGAGAAACTACTGTGTGCTGTGCGAATCGGTACCGCTGTGTTGTAAAATCCGTGTGTAAACCTTTTCACCCTTCGGCGCCCTGCCTGGGAGGAACAAGAGTGTGTAGCGATGCACACGCTGTTTCGCGCTGGAAACGGCCAATCTTTCTGTAGTGTTATCAATTATAGCTCTCTTCCTAATGACGATTCCTTTTGTATCTCTTTCCGGCACAGAAGTAGCAGCAGCAGCAGCAGCATTCTTATGCAGTTACCGGCGATGGAAGTGAAAGGAATGTATAAAGTGCACCCCAATTATTATCATCATCCCTCGAAGAAGACGGCCACCGCCGCAGCCAACATGCGATAGGAACGGTGGTGGTTGTACATCACACACAGCGGCTCTCGGTATCGGCAGTGCACACAGAGAAGTGCGAGGGAAGCACGGGAGGAGACGTCACCTTTTTTTTTTGCTTTTTTCAAAAGAACCGCCCAAGAGAAAGAGCGAGAGCGAAACAGTAAAATCGAAGAGCAAAGCGGTGCAATCATCGATACAGCACGCCACAGGAAAATGTACCCCTACTGAGAGAGGGTGTATATGTGTGTGCGTGTGTGTGTGAGAGAGAGAGAGAGAGCGCAGCAAAAAGGAGGAACCCACTCACACGACGATCCTGCTCTCCTTACGGTCCTGGTCCTTTTTCGCGAAGGCCACACAACCGACCGATAAGGTAAAAATAACAAAAGGACTTGTGCCAGGAGTAGCAACAGCAAAGAGAGCAGAGAGAGTGAGAGAGAAAGAGCGAGAGCTTGGCGCGTGTGTGTATGTGTTGTGTCGCTGGGAAAGATTGATGGTGCAAAAATATATTTTCGCCAACGCAACGGCAACTCTGCTGCAGCAGGAGCAGCAGCAGCAGCAGCAGCAGCAGCAGCAACAATCAGAAGTGGCCATTGCTGGCGGCCCGTCCTCGCTGCCCATCCTCGTTCCTACAAAGATCCTCCACGGAAGGTACTGAAGTTGCTTCCAAGGCTGCTAAAAACTGCCTTCGCTGCTCGTGCGTGTGGGCCAAAGGACCAGGCCAAGGATTCGTATACGTGATCCGAGTAGTGAACCACACTCATCCCTCCCTCCCCCCTACTAAAATGCGCAGCATGATCCAGCCACACAGGAAAGGATCACGGCGTAAAGTTATCAGCGGCTGCAGCAATCACACCGTCGGATGTGCCCGAAATACGCTCAAAAGCTTACTGCTGCTGCATTGTGATGATTTAAACATTCCTGCTTCTGTTGCTGCTTCAACCACTCCAGACACAACGGTCCAGCCCGCCACCAGCAGGATATCAACACTTTCCGCTCGCAGGCGAAGACGACGAAGGTTGGGCAATGAGCTCGTACCGCTCGGGAGCCCCGTGTCCGACGGGGTCGAAGGATGTCACTGCAGCCACGGCAAACGAACGGGAGGAGCTGCTGGATGCAGTAACCCTATCAGTCCCACCTCGATCACCACCATCACCACCAACACCACCCCCCTTAAACCAGAAGTTCTAGAACGATATCAGCAGCCGTCGTCGTCGTCGTCGTCGTCGGCGGCGACGTTAGTGTCTGTGCCCTGGCACCACAAAAGCAAAACGAAACTACTGTATAGAAGCATTGTGCAAATATGTTTGGCCTTGTTCTTGATCTTAGGATGCTGTGATGCAGCTAAACAAGAAGGTACGGCCTGGCAGAGGATGATGGTTGCCGCTGCGGTAGTGAATGTTTGTTAATTGTTTTTACTGCCTTTTCCTCCCATCTACCATAACAGTTTTACAAAGTGGAACGGGATGTGCATTTCCCAAGCGATGGGAAGGTCAATGGTTTCAATCCGGTGTACAACAGCCAATTACGATAGAGGGATCCACGTTAAGTACTAGGGGCCGGTGCATTGCTAGCGAGGGCGATAAGTTTTTACTAGTGAATGGGTAAGATTCAACGCACAGACGCACGGCTCATCGCCCGTGTTGGTTGGGGCAAATTCATTAACACTAATTATTTGTCTTTTCTTCTTTTTCTTTCTCCACTGGTTGCATCGCCATGGGTACACATTCCGGACACACGCCATCTTTCACCACCTTCTGCTTCTGAACCAACTGGACGACAACACTTGCCACGGCCGTACAGCAAAGGATGTCACCGGTGCGTTGTAATTTATCAGAAGCATATAAACATACTCCAGTATAAAGAAAGTGAGTGTGAAGATTTTTATACAGGCCAGTTGAATCCAGCTGCAATGCCTATTCATAGCGTTTTAAAAAGTGATCGGGGCTTAGCTCATCCCAACATGAACGGGCATTCAAGAATATCGTCATCGGATCCGTATATGCGATCCAATGAAGATAGCGACAATTGTAAGCAACAGAAAACTACTACTTTTTATCTTTTTTATAAGTGATATATCCTATATTTTTATCTATGTGTTTTTCCGTTTTAATTTTCATTCGCCTCTATTTATTTCTTCGTTAGAATCGCAAGACCCTTTCTTTGCTCAAACGACACACAAGCTACAGCTACTAGTTTCCTACCCCTCCCCTAAAACTACTACTAACTCCACTACTAATGCTGCTGATGCTGCTACTACCCCACACTCACTTTCATGACTAACTATTATTTGCCCAACTCTTCCCGTTTTTTTTTCAATTAACCACCCTCTCCACCTGTACTCATCGGTCATTGAGATCATCCAAAAGCCCTTCGCTCTGTTCCTATATGTCTGTTTCTTGCTCTCTGTCACTCCCTCTATACTTGAACCTTTTACTTTATTTAACAGAAGATTTGTATGCGTCAAAAAATCAGTTTTTGGAAACAGTCTGTACAACAATACTGTTTCTTCAACGCAGAATAAAGCTTTCGGATTGAAAAGATAATCTTTTTTCATCTAGGGTTTAGAGGAAAGCCCTATCCCCCCACGCCGGAGGTGTGATGAACTAGTTTAGGGAATGTAAAAGCGTATCTTATCAACCATGAAATGAAACATACTTGAACCGGTCATATCTTTGGAACCATACTTTTGCAATAATGCAATTGATACATATTTTATTGGCTGTAGTTCAACGCTGTAGACATACTGCACTCTGCTGTGTCTTTGTGTGACAGTATGCGAACAAGTTATTCAAAAAGGCATCTTTCGATTTGTTTGACTTCATTGCTTTTTATTCATGTTTTGTTTTCATCATAAATTTCGTTAGTTTGCCCCCAGAGTAAGCTTTTCGGGTTAGGTCGTGGGATGGACGAGTGGTCTTTGCTGTATATGTAAAATATTAACGGATGCAGTTGATTTGTACTTCTGGAAACAATCTCATAACATTACGTTTTGATATAATGCTAGCTAAATAGCTACAGGACAGTCTCTTGCGTAACATGCTTAACAATTATGTCGTATATCGTTTTATAAATACAAATAAAAAAAAGGCGTAACTGGTAGACTGCAATGGAGGATGTTACATTTGCTCTAATCCACTTTGCTCGCTAGCCACATGAGTTTTTTGGTTTTACCTTCATTTGCTGTTCCGTTCAGTCTCCGCATTCTTCTTGCAACAGTAATTTGCGTTAAATTTTTGTTTGCGTGTATCACCATTCTCATACAACCATTTTGACTGTTATTATCGTTATGAGTTACTTATTTTATTTAAGCGTATAGTTTCACAGATGCGTTTTCTAAGCATATTTATTTGTTTGCCAATTGTTTATGAGTTATCTTACTCCATTATGATTTTCCGCAGCATCTTTTTGTGTGCTTTCTGTAACTGAAAACAAACAAAAACTTTCCCTTTTGGTTAGATTAAAACAATTGTATGAAAATAATTTGAAATAATCAATAATCAAAGAGCTAAAAACTGATGCCGAAAATTTGGATGCTCGATTACTGCTAACCCGTTTAAAGATAAATTAATCTGTCTATCTATTATTTAGCTTATCAATATGGTTAGTACGAAGAGTAAATTTGCTAACGTTTCTGGCAATCATGGAGCAGGTCGCATTTATAAGCATTTTCTTACTATACAATCAAATACAACCAAACAAAGATTTAGCAACAAAATATTTGAACGTAAACAAACTGAATGTTGGGATGGGTTTGCCCGATGTAATAATTCCCGTTTTAGTTTGAAATGACTTGTTTGTTTTGTTTCTATTCTGTTCCGTTTTCATTCGAATGTTGCGCTTGTTTCAATTTACCTGATGTTGATTAAATGATTAACAGTGATAAGTTTCAGAAAATCAAACCAATGTGTGAAGCTAGAAGAAACAAGTCCGTAGAACGCACTGCCAGAAAATTGATTACTTCTTGGACGCCATAGGAGGCAAGCAACAAGTCTCAATGATCGATTTTCTAGTTAGCTGCCACGCGAATTGTGAGATGTGATTTCCACGCCAGTTGCTTTCATCATCCTTCCTATATCTGACCGTTCCAATCCACCCAACACCGTAGGGCATAAGGAGAAAAGAATTTGTTTGTTTGTTTTCCACTCTAATTGAAACACTGTTGTTTTAAATGCATCTTGTTGGACTCAGTATTAGGTACCGTACATAAAGACGAGTTGAAACATAGGACATCGTTAAAGCCTAATAGATTCATTTTGGACAGTCAAGATGCTTCAAACACTAACTAATGCAACTGTAGCGATTTCACCGACAATAGTTTGCAATGCACAACTGCCCCCTGTGTGAGCGTAATTCTGTGATCATAGTTTATTTTAATTTTAGCTCGAAGTTTCGGTTCTGCTGTACTGTACTATGGTAGATGCTAGCTGAGCCATTATGAACTCGTGTATTAGTTTCGTTTCTTTCAATCTTACACTCAAGACAATAGGGACAAATATGGTTCACTTTTTTCCTACACCTTGTATTGACTGAAATTTTTCGTGATTGAACAACTCTGTTCTTCATGCTGGTTCCACTTTTTTGTTTTATTTCCAAATGAAAATTTTATGAATGACTGAAAACAAAACCTTCCCACAACGTACAACCGTTTTGATGCAGTACTTTGGTGGCGGTACACTGGTATTTGGAATGTAATACTTATCTGGCAAACGAATCTTAAATGTGTGACGTTTGAATCACTGTCATTTGTTCCTTTTCAGACACTTCCTCCACAACACTCTGTTTTAGTCATTCGTAGGTGTTGATGCGTGGCTAAAGCAAGGAGTTAGAAAATCTAAAATCTAACAAAAAAGTAACCAGCCTTTTAAGTAATTAAATTTGCGCGTCTATTTTGCAAACCATCGAGGATCTAACCACTAATTACAACAGCGATGTAGGATTTTCTAATTCCTTTCGAAAGTTAACCGTAGATGGTTGTGATGTGTTGTGTGCATATTTTAAGTTTATTTCATTATTTTCTGGGTTTTCCTTTGGTTTCTTCTTTTAGTTTGGTTTTCCTTTCCTTCCCTGTCTGTAAAACGTGTGACGTGGATGTGACTATTTTTAATGCATTCGTCTCTCTCTCTTTCTTTTATTGCGTGAAATGTTATGCAAAACTAAATTCTCCTTACAGGCATGGGATGCAAAGGTCGCGAAACATTGCATTACCTATGCGAACAAATCCCGGGTGATGCTCTACTGTACAGTATGTTTAAAATAAATCCAGAGCCAATTAAATGTCCGCTGTCAGGTAAGTAAGATGTGAACCGGTGGAAATAGCAAGAGTGTCAGACGACTAATGTGCCTTTCGACGACATTCCTTTCGATCTTTAAGGATCTTATACGTTCACTTACAACCGAGGGCACGGGGAATGCAGGTATCCAGTGTCAAATATGGAAATGTGTACAGAAGACAGTAGATTACTGCTAAGTTTTCAGGCATGCCCTGATGTACCTGGGACCGAAAGCACGGGTAAGGATAAAGATCCCTGTGACCGTATGGTGCCCATTTTACTGATCTCCTTTTCTCCGTTTCTCAGTTGAAGAACTAACATGCTTAGCATGGTGGAAGGACGGCAATTCACGCTATCTGGTGGGTCTGGTTTCACATCATCATGCCACTTCGAACGAGGAGCGCTTTAGGTGCTTCGTATACGAGAAGCTCAGCGGCTCCGGTAAGTTCAATTGATTGACCTTAAACCAATGTTTGCTATTAATATTCCTAACATTCCATACAATTGTGCTGTTTTGTGTTTCTTTTTCTCAGATGCAGAGTATAAACTGGCACAATCCGGAGACGCTACCTGTAACGGTCTTGAGAGTGCAGAAGTAAGTCAAATGTGGATTGAATCATCGCTTTAATCGTGAAATATGTTACTTAATATACAACATATTTATCCGCAATTTCTCTCCTTGCAGGTTGGGTCCCGAATAATGACGCTCAAAAAAGCCCCCCTGATGGATCGGTGTGATTTTCCGGTCTGGTTTAAAGGACCACGCTTCTGGCATGCCCTCATGGGCAGTGCGCATTACGTATTTGATGCTAGGTACGCCTCTATAGGAAGAGCGAGATGGGATAGGTAGTGTACTATATGAGCTAACACATCCACATTACATTATTTCTAGTGACGGTTCGCTTCATATTAAAAAGCCTAATGGGCACACGGTGGCTCGTTCGCTTTGCGAGCAAATCAACAAGCAAACATCCTCGGAAATGATGGTCGTTGTGCACCACACCATGGGCTGGTAAGCAAATAGCACGCGCTAGGAGCTTAGTCGATGTTGTTAAGACAAGGATTAACAACTGCTTACTTTTATTTTTGTTTTTCAGCAAATCTGGATTCATGTGTGTCATGTTCTACAGACGAGATACTCACGTAGCCGAGCTACAGATGGGAACACCTGCCGCTAGGCTTGAAGATGCATGTACGACTGAAAACTTTGACGTGCATCGAACACCGTTCGTTACTTTGTTAGGTATATGGCCGCCCCACGTAGCAAACATAACAATTAGTAAATAAGTATCCTCGCCTCTCCCTCTCTTTTGCAGCAAATAACTCTGAAACGCAGCTTTGCCCACTGGAGGGCCAGTATATGATGAAAGGTTTCCTTATGCCCACGTCCTCTATTTCGCGCCACAAGCGCAACCACAACAATAAAGCCCGCTCGCACCGGCACTGGGACGTGGTCGGCTATCGGAATCAGGAGAGCGCCATTGCCGGTAGCAACGCTGGCACGGTGGGCGGTATCGTAGGCGGCTACATAGGGCTGGAAGCGAAGCGAAGGTCTTTTCTTCCCCGATCGCGGCGTACTGCGGCCGATTCGAGGAACGACACCTCTACAATTCTGCATGGAGACAAAGGAGGTAAACGTGGCGGTGGAAAGCAAAAAGAAACGAAAAACAATATGTAATTACTAATCAATAATTTCTCTTTTTCGCAGTGGCTACCGATGGTACCGCCCGATCACGCCGGGAAACGGCTGGAGGATGTAACATTAATCACAACACTAACCGACAGCTGTTGGTTGGCTGTAGCGAAGAGAGCGTAATTGAAGTTAAACCAAAATGTAAAATCGACGATGAAGAATGTAAGTAATTGTCTCTTTTGAATTAACAAATGTTTAGTCGTATGCCAGCTGTCAATTCGTGATGTTTTATTGATTTACATTTTTATTTTTTTTATTTTCTTCAACAGTATTTATATGCACCGGCCACTGGCAGGAGAACCAAACGACGTACATTATCGCTAAGCACTCAATTTCCCAGCATGGAGTATGTATCAGCTATGTGCCAATGGAGGGCAATCATGTACAGCTGTTCGTCGGGGACACCTGTCACCGTGCCTACATGCAGTCGGGGCAGCACAGATCGATGCCAGCTAATATTACTAGTTACGGTAGGTGCAATGCACAGCGTCTAGTAAACCCTTTTTTCTCGTGACAGAAAGCAGTGCAACAGTGATGTTCATATCCCTCATCCATTCTTCATCTTGCAGGTAAATGTGGTGAGGTGAACAGTTCGATTAAACTCCATCCGCTTCACATCCGGCTTTATTCCTTCATCTTGTCTCTGCTGCTGATAAGAAGTATATTGAGATGATTAGCTACAGCGTAAACAACTGAGCATTAGACGTAAAATCCGTAAATCGTGTGTACTACATTCGGTGCACCTGTAAGTGGTCATATTTGTTGTGTGTACGTGTATGAAATGTGTGCCGCACCAGGAAGACACTACAATGCACGTGTTGGTCGACTGCTGGGGAAAAAAAATCTAGAACGGGCGAGAGCGATATAGCGGTTTAGTCGAAAATGACAAATGACCATATACGTGAAACGACTTGTCTGTTGATGCTAGTTCTGTGTAAGACATCGGGAATGTATGGGATTTGATTGTGGGAGGGTATGGGATGAGGAGGATAGTAGGAAGAGAAGGTGTGTGGTAGAAGGAGACAAGTAATAGTGAGTACATCGACAAAATGTACAAAAGGAGATATGAGTGAAGCTAAATTGTTTTTAATTATTATTTATTAAATTATGTTCTACGTTGCGTTTTTTTTAAAAATAATCTCTACTTGTTGTGATACGATAAACGGTAACAAAACCCGACCACTTGCCTGGGCGGTAAAGCACTACTGGACAGGATATGATAGGAATATAGTCAAAAGAAAAATGTGTTACAAATTTTACTTGCCACCAGCCGTCAGTCGCGCAGAAAAAAGTCTTTTCAAAACGCGTTAGCTACATTGCACTATTGTTTTTCCCTCCAATTTATTTAAGGCATAACACACGTGATTGTAACGCTTTGTAAAACTGGCTAACGTTAAGATGGTGTTTGAGGCTAACGTTAAGAAGGTGTTTGAGGCTAGCGCGACAGAGAGAGAGAGAGAGAGAGAGAGAGAGAGAGAGAGAGAGAGAGAGAGAGAGAGAGAGAGAGAGAGAGAGAGAGAGAGAGGGAGGGGGGGGGGAGGTGGCTGTTGCAGCGGCGAGGGTAGCGGCAAGGGTAGCGGCAACCAGTATCTTTTTCATCGTTTGTAACACAACAAATGATGATGAGATATGGAAAGAGGGACAAAGTTGTGAAACTAGAGTAGAGTGGTACTTTTTTCGCAACCTAATCCATTGCTCTCCTACTACCCACTACCAAGGATAGAGAAGAACAGAAGACGTGTAAAACCAACTGGATGGAAAAACGATAAAAAAGGCTAGCATACATTTAAACAAACAAACAAACAAACAAACAAAAAACCTAATGCACATAACTATACAAGTAACAACCAACGAAAACTAAACCAATTGAGAGGAAAGGAGCAACAGCTAAGACAAGGGAAAGTAAGGCGAGTGCTCTTGAAAAAGAAGGTGTAGCATACGAATTGTAAGGACATTGTTTTACAAACAGGTAAGGACATACAGCAAACACACAGACACACACAGGCACACACAGGCACATACAGGCACACACAGATACACACAGACAAACAAAGACACACAAAAGCCAATAAGCGCGAGCGCGCGCGTGCGCCCGGCTGCCGCAGAAATGGAAGACACTATCACCCGCTACTAATGCATAATAATAATCATTCGTTTTTGAATTATGTATCCAAGGTTTCCTATTAAAAGTGATTGTACAATGGTAATGACAAAACGATGAGAGATGTAATTGCAAAGAAGCATAAACAAAAACCTATGCGCACCGAACGATTTGTGCATAAAAGACAACACAAGCAAAACAAAAAAACTCTAGAAAATACGGAAAAAGGGACGAGAAAAGCGCAAATTTCCAAGACGGGATAGTTAAAAAAATGATGAAATAAGTAAAGCAGCGCATATATTATATATATACACACACACACCTATATATATAAAGTTAAGAAAGAAGGTGGAATAAATTGTGGGAAACAGGTGGTGAGAAGGGTACGGCAAAAAGGAATATGACGCTGTAAAATGGGTTGAGATAGGGAGTAAACCGAGGGGATACAGGGGGCATCGCGCCTCTTCTGTGCATGTAACGAAAAAAAGGTGATGTGTTTGCAAACGAAATGGAAAAGGGCTGGAAGAAAAACATTTTTTAAGCGTATGGAAAATTAAACTGAAGAAAAAAGCAAAAGAAAAACAGAAAACAACAAAACGATCGAAAGCTACCAATGCAAAACGGGGAAAACACACACACACACAAGAAGACACAAGGAAACAAAAAGAAAGTACTCTAGGCTTTTTAAATTAAATTATCATGCAACCCAGCAAATTACTAAGATCTGATATTTTTTGTGTAAGTACTCGAATTGTGACGATAATGGGAGGAAAAGAAAGGAAGTGCTGGCCGGCAATGGACGGAAAATGCAAGTGGAAGAAGGAACAGCCGAGTGCGGAGGCGAACGTGAAAAAGGGGGAGAGAAAAATAAACCAACTAAAATAATGGATAAACAACTACTTCGTGGGAACTGATTTGATGCGGCTACATTCGAACATCGCTCATTCTTGGGAGAGACAAAAAGAATGCGTTTGTGCGTTCCTGCGCTACTGCACTGAATATCACAATGCAACCGTCGATGCGACGGCTGGGCTGCACTTTCCGCACAAACACACCCACATGTAAACACAAACACAGCCATGCAAACACAAATACACGCAGCCCTCGCAGACGGTTTCCCGCGGGTGGTGTTTCCGAAATTCTTTTCTTCCGCGCACACTACGATACGGCAGCGGGTTGTGCGAGTGTATTTGTGAGCGTGTTGCGCATTGTAGCTTGTGTCGTTTCGTTGCCGTCTCTCTCATTCTTTCTCGCTTTCTCCCTCTCTCGCTTGGTCGCCTTGCAGCCTGTCACGCTTGCTTGCTCGCTTGCGCACACGCTTGGCGCGGCGCCGCACGCTACTACACCGCAGGTCGTTCATAAACCGATAGATCATAAACAAGTTTATAATGCTGCATATCTCGCTCCGTCGCACGCAGCTCTAGCGGACACGCGGTGGCGATGGTGATGGTGGTGGTAGTGCGGTGCACGGTTGGACGGGCGGCTGGAGCGCGGACGCGTAAACTCTCGCGCAACGTAACTGGATTTCGTCCGGAGGAGGCAGCAGCAGCAAATACAACACACATTTCGTTCGGTTCCGTGGTGCGTGTCGGTACGTACATATACGCAGCCAGTCCCTGGTGCGCGCAGTGTTCAGCTGCGAGAAAACGCTCTCGCGCTCCCAACCCCCCCCCCCTCGCGCGTCGTCGTCGTCATCGCTTGTGGTGTGTACATTTGGTGTGGCCGCTTGTGCATCCGCCGCCCTAGTCATATCCATACTTTTTTTCTACCACCGTCATCGGGATAGCGCCCGTGTGTCGATCTCGTGTGTTTTCTCTTTTTTCCCGTGTGTGTCTGCGGTAAACGTAATATAGAAACAATTGACGGTGGACACACAGGCGAGCGCAGGAGACAATCTCTCATTCTGCATTCAAAAGTAAGGCGGTGTCATCTTCATCATCATTATCCGTGTGTGTCATTATGTGTACGCGCGTGTATGTGTGTGTGTGTGTGTGTGTGTGTGTGTGTGCGTGTGTGTGTGCGGCTCTCTAAAGCACGGGCGTATAAGTCATCAGGGCGGCCAGTGTGATTTCCTCTGGTGCCCTCTCCGTGCGCTCTATAGCCCCATTCCGTTATAACTCTGCTACGTGTTGTGTGTGTTCCGTATGCGCCCGTACCCGTGTGCTTGTGTGTGGCGGTGAGTTTTTGTGCGTGTGTTTCGTGCATACGTGTGTGCGTGTGTGCGTTGTTGGGCTGGGTTAATTTATGAATGAAAGTAAATATGATGTGGTGTGGTGTGGTGTGCACCAAGTAAGGAAAGACCACAACTTCCACCGTCGATGGGAAAAGTTCTCGCTCCATCACCTCCCCATGTCGGCGGCCTCCGTGTGTAGTGTATGGGATTTTAAATTGTTTTCCCAAATGACCATACACACACATACATACGCACACATAAACACGCAACACACATACACGCAACACAACAGCCGTAAGGCTGTGCGCCACGACTGTGATCGACAGGATCGGTAACCTGTCCAGCGGGACAGGAGTAGGGGACGGTTCCCTTTCGCAAAAGTCCTTCAAAAAGTGTGAGCTTCCTTGTTCGCAGTGGCGGCACACGCACGGGGAGCCTCTGCAAATACACACACACTCACACACACACACACACACACACACACACACGATCGTGTTTCCTCCATTTCGTCCATTGACTCTCGATTGACCCTTTCATACCTTCTTTACCAACCCGTTCTGCCCGCGCAGCTCCTTCCCCATTTTGTGTGGTCCCCGTGGGGCTGCTCTATGGTGGTGGAACTTTTAAGCCAAAGCCAGAAAATAGGTTTGAATGGCAGCAGCAGCAACAGCAGCAACAGAGAGACCCTGTCAGGGCCCGCAACAGCCAGTAATTATTGGCTCGCTGATGGACGAAGGCTGCGACCGCTGTCATCTTATCCCAGTGGTAGGAGGCCTTGAGATTTTAGTGACCGTTGCCTGGTTGCCTGGTTTATTGTGGCAGAACGAACACGAACCGCAGCGCTCGGGGTTAGATCGTTTTGCCAGTGAATGTTGTGCTGTTGTGCATCTACGCTGGTGTTGGTTTTGTTGATGGTGTCTATGAGCGAGCCAGGCTTACCATTTGGTCGCACCCCGAACCCAGCCCCAGCCCCGGCCAATCGGCATGGGCTCGAGCGCAAACATCAGTAGTACAGCAGTATACAGTGTGGGAAATGAATGTAAAGTTGTTTAGTTTTAGCTTTGATTTCATGTTGGTTGGTTGAATCAATATAATTCCACGTGCTGTTCTATTAAAGCTCAAATGCTCAGACAAAAACAAAATTTGAATTGAGTGATTGCGATGGTTCATGTTCTTGTATTGACCTTAATCGCCTGTGTTGTAGTTTTTTTTTTTGAGTCTTCTTTCGATTTCTGATCTCGCATGAACAGTGTGAATCGCTTTTTTTGTCTCCATAATCTCCAGACAAGAATTAGTAGTACCTCTGATCTACTCGATCAGTTCAATAAGTTCGATTCGATCAGTATAATTTGTAGCAAGCTATTTTTGTTGAAATTCATTATTTGAAACGTAGCAATGATCGTAATCTTTCACTGATTTAATTAAACTAAGACTTTCGCTTAATTGGGAATTGGGAGTTCTAGACCAGCGATCGGCAAAGCAAATGTGGAGATGGCGGCTCCTAGCCGTTTATATTTTTCATCATGATTTTTTTTATGCTCTTGGCTTACCAACTTGGCTCGTCACATGGAAGTCTGCGAACATTTTTGTAGAATTTGGCTCTTTCGGTCGCAAAGTTTACCGACCCCTGCTCTAGACTTACGAATTACGAAAAAAGGGGATATAATATAGGTGATATGGTTCTAATGTTTTTTATTGTCAATTTTGACCAACTGTTTGGCATAACATTTTTAAATGATACCGACATCAAGAGCTAATATCTGAACCTAAACCAATGACCAACGATGATCGTTTAAGTGTTTTGTATTTTATAAATTACTTGTGATTTAAATTTCAGACCATTATTAGTTAATTTCAAGATAGGTGTAACGATTCCAGATCGATTGTCAAGTTTTCGAGTAATTTCCTTCCTTTTAGGCGTAACTAAATTTTGGTGTTGATTTTGATTTATGCCTTGGCCCAGCATGGGCTCTACAAATTTAGAGTGAACTGAAGAGCAGGTAACATTGAAATTGCTGAAAAAGACCCAAATAATCTAATATTCTATAAGATTTGTATTAAATATTCAATTTAGTGCAGTAAAACATGAAAATCAAATAAAAAATTGCCATTTAGCCACAATAGTTTGGCTGAAAAAAATGATATTCGACTTACGCAAAAATCTGAGATACACAAATGTCTCCGGGACGCATTATTCGCGTAACTCAGGGAATAGCTGTATATCTGCGAATTTAGATTAAAATAATAATAATAATAATCGTAATAATGATAACTGATAACCAGCACTAAAGTAAAAGAAATTTTGAACTTTTTAAAGCTGCAATTTCCAAGTCAAGTTTTACTATACCAAAATACATTTGAAATGCAAAAGTTAATAGGGAAATTGAATTAAACTGTTATAAACAATGCATAAACACTATCACTTAAACTTATTTCTCACTCTGTACGATTGCTGCTTAGCACACACATTTTTGCCTGGTGCGTCAAAACGCTATTGTGCCGTTGGTGGAGCGTTTGAATGAAGCACGGCGGGGAACGTAGCAACGAGTGCCTCTAGCCATTCTTTCACCCTCCTACCATATCTCGACCCCTAACTCCGCCGCTCCTCCATTGTTCACCCTATCGCGCGTCCTAATCTATCGTTCCATCTCGCTTTTGCCTTGGCTTTGCACTTGTCGTTTCGCATCTCGCGTCGCCACTGCGTGTCAGAGATGTCACTTGCGCGCTGGGAGCATCTCCTCAACCTCCACCCTTGTCGCCCCCCTCCACCCTTTCACACAGCTGTGTCACCCCTTACCTGCTTCCCCTCCTCCTATTAGCCGTCTTGGTTGGGTGTCGTTTGCCTGCGTTTAACATTATTTTCGAATGACGTCACTTTCGGTCGCGGACAGCGTGTGCGGATCCAGTGAGCCCCCAGTGAGAAAGGAATGAAGCTAATAAATACATACGCGTACGCCGCGTTGCGCGCTAGTGTGTACCTAACCTACACATAGTTGAGTGCAGCAATAATCAGCAGATGGAATAAAACGATAGAAAAGCGCACTGGAGCGCAGCAGTGAGTGAGTGAGTGAGCGAGCGCGCGAGTCAGTCCCTCTCCCTCTATCCTTGTGTTGTTGTTGATGTTGCCCGTTGCTACGACGCTTCTGAGTGAGAGTGTGTGTGTGAGAGCGCAGAAAAAAGAAGGGTGGCAGCGATCGCGGGTGCTGTCAACGGCGTTATTCATCATCAAAGTGTGCTCCGGTGGCAGTGGGTGCGTGTGATTGTATGTCATGCTAATATAGTGCGTAACAAGCTATTGCCGAGGATCTGCTGGATCCACCCAATCGAAGCGGTTGTGTTCGCTCTTACCGCCCTCATAGTGTGTTGTTACATCGGTGTGCATTCTTGCGAATTCTGGTGAAAATATGTGGCTATGTGTAAACGATCCGAAAGTGTATTATGACGTCTCTGAGCAGCGACTCGCGCTGCCCCGGCAGCAGCACCAGCAACAGTTCCAACGGCGGTGATGTTGCAAACAACAATCACCATCCGAAGGATGCGTCCACCTCCCGGGCGGATATTGTCGTGTGTAGAACTAAGATGCGGGATCAGGCCGCGGTAGGGAACGGGCACGTGGCAACCGTCGCGGACGGTCGAGGATGTGCTAAGCAGGGCGGAAGCATGTGTCATCCAGAGCAGTCCCGAACGACCCATCCCAGATCGCAGTCCCAGGGTGACAGGACGGCCACAGCCCATCCGTCATCTTCTGCATCAAGTCCATCGACGATCGACAGCTGCGATCCGGCACGATATAAAGGATCGTTGCAGCCGGCAGCAGCTTCAACCGCACGGCACCATCGATCGTCGTCGTTGGGCGATCGCGATGTGACGGATTCTGCTTCGCCCGGTGCTAGCACGACGACCGTTGGCTCGACCGTCCAGAAGCCGGAAGATCCGTACGCCGAGTTGGAACGAATTCTAGAAAAAGTGCAGGTAAGTTTTACTGTTTACGTACATAGTCATGTTGCAACTTAAAAAACCCTCTCGCGATCATCTATTGCTGTACGACTTAGAGGTTCAGGATTACACTCCAACTGGTTACAGTATACCAATCGGAGGATTAATTGATAAAACATTGCAAAATAATTGAATAATTGTGCTGATATTTGCTTTTCTATGATGAACAGTACTTGGGTTTTCAGTGTCCATGTTTGGCATGTTAGTTGTCTAATTTGTTGTTCATGAAAAGTAATGTAACAGCTTACATTTAGATTTTTGTCCCAAAATATTGTTATGATATATTTTTTATATGAATGACACTTAGTTTTGAGTACAGTTGAACCCCTCACAACGATTTATTTTGGGAGCTGAACTGAAATCAAGATCATGATCAGTTAACATTGAGGATTTCTTTAATTTTGATTATCGCTCAGCCAAATGAGTTTCGATATTAAAAAATAAAAATAAAAATTGTTTAATATAAAACTATTTCCAGAGGCAGTATGGTTGTATAATCATGCACAAGTGTGTGGTATAATGATATGTGGTAAATATTATTTGAATAATTTTGAAAAAAATTGTTTTGAAACATGAAATGGACTTTATCTTTACAACGATACATCGCTGGAAGCATAAATCGCTTTAATTGAAGATTTTTCCTAATCATTTCGCGGTGTGGGCTGTATAATCGTTTATTTGTTAAATTATGAACAATTGGGTCGGTCTGGTGGTAGAGTCGTAAACTAGCACGACTTATAACAATATGCCCGTTACAGGTTCAAGCCCCGAATGGACTCCCCATACGAAGGACTGACTATCCTGCTAATGTAAATCAATGTCACTGAAAGTCAAGCCCACTAGTGGTATAGTTAGCCCTCGACCGACAACGGTTGTTGTGCTAAAGAAGAAGAAGAAGATGTAGATGATGATCAATTGAAAATTAACCAAAAATTGGTTTGTTTACATTCCTTTTCGCTTTGTGTTGGAGAGTTATTTCAATAGGAATGTTTTGTACAGTGCATAGCGTAGTTATACAATCATATTTTTTTAAATAGTTAGATTTTTTTTCTTAATTTTATAGAGACTTTGAACCAATTGGTCTGATAGCTAGAAAATGATGTTCTAATGAATTTTATTAAGCGTTTCAATTCTTACAGGGTTTTAAAAAAATCATTATGATGGAAATGAAATATCAGATCGATATGGAATAACATTTTGTACGCGGCGAATAACAATGTTTACATTCGAAACTGACTTGGAAAACCCTGTTTTCCATATGTTTAACCTACCACATGCATTATTATTATTCTTCAAAGTGGTTGACCTAAAATCGCTACAAATCAAACGACCTTGTATTGTATTTTGCACTGTAGAAGATTAACGTATCACAATTCAGATTAAACGGCTGAATATTTACAGGGTTTTCCAAGTCACTTTCGAATGTGCACATGTTTTTCAACAGCTGTGAAATGATGTATTTGCTACAAAATGAAATATCAGTTTTTATACATAATTTTCAACACATAACAAAAAACTGTCAAACTCGATCCAGCTTGAGGCGTGTTGAAAATTATAGTAATGAAATTAAAAATTATGTTTATAAAAATGAAATGTCAGATTGATGTGGATTAACATCTGGCACGCGGTGAATAACGATGTTTACATTTGAAAGTGACTTGGAAAACCAATACAAGAGGACATTTGAAAGAAAGTGAATTGGAAAAGTAATACAAATTTGAGGCTGTACTTGGTAGTATAACAATTATTTCTACTTGATTACACGTTTTGTTGGTTTCAGAAATTATTAAAAAAAAATGAAAACGGACTTAGTCGAAAGCCCATCGAAACAAAATCAACCGGGATAGGTTATAGCGTGATTGATCGTGGAACCCAGTGGGAAGTCATCAAATCTGTAATGTTCTACCAGAACTGCGGTCTCGAGAGTCGCTCATATTGCGCTTCTGATTCAATATACAGCAATCGTTCATGACGTAAGATGGTGCGGCATCCAGCAGAACAGTTTAAAATAATCTGTATGTATTTAATGTCTACGAAAGGAATAAATTACGGCCGTTTTTCAAGCACAGGCAGCAGGCGCAGGCCGTCCAGGACCGTTCGTTCAATTCGTTCCATAAATATTTTGCATCACAAAATTCACAAGTGAACCGGGAGGTGGAGAAGGGTGCCGCGATAAGCATTTGTTCTGCTGGCAAGACGAAGTAAGACCGATGATGCTTGGCGATTGGTATGTCTTTGGCAGATGTGTATTTGCTTTGTGGAGGATGATTATTGTTCGTCCCAGCGTTTGAGTGATTTGACAGTTAACGCATTCCACAAACCAAAAAAAAAAATGTCATGATTGCAGATCTTGTTTCCCGCACTGCGGTATTAGCCATTCGCCGAGAGCGCCAGATGTGTCCGTGTTTGCATCATCGGAATTCGGTGCCACAAGCATATTTTGCAGTAGAGCAGAAATGTGTGAATAGTTCAAATAAATCGTGCAAATTCTTTTCTCACACTTCACATCGCTGTTAGTTAACTTCTGCTTGCTAAAACGGCTGCGCTGCAAATTCGGCTGGTCAGCCTATCGGTGCATGTTTTTCAATTAGCTGTTCCGCCATTGTTTGACCGCTGATAATTGTTTGCAATCCCCTTTTTGGGCGACGCTTTCATTATCAACCTTTGCTTTTAATCAGTGCCATCCACGGGAGGGGTTTTACAATACACTGGTTTTGCAATGGCGTGTTGGTTTGGCCACACCGAGCAGCTTTATCTTAAAGTCGCGACATCGCTCGATTTTGTGCAGCTTAAACAAACACACTTCATGTGCCGCGGGAAGCTTGAAGCACACACAGCCCAGCACAATCGGAACAACGTTCACAGTTTGCTTGGCTTGCCGAGCAATTACAATACCGGTACTGTATTAATACATTTAAAGGCAAGAATGTTGTAATTACTTTTTAATCGCCCATTCGCACTGTTATCGATGAAGTGTGTCCGTTTGCCTTAGCAGCTTCAACACCAGCACAGGCACGATCGATAGTGAGAAAGGCAGTCATCCTGCATTAATTCATGAGTCACATGCGGGCGTGTAGGAGAGTGACAAGTAAAAAAATGTGCAAAGTATAACAATAACCAACCGTCTGGTGAGCGATCGGTCGGCTCAATGACAGGCACGATGAATTATTTTGAAGGAAAAAAAGCAACTTTGTTAGAAACAGTAAGTTCGCATGTATACATTTCCATTATCTAACGATTGATTATAATGTAGTGTTAGTAGCGTTATAATAAGACTTCTGACGCATAGAATGGCGCTATATCCTACAAGACAAGTCGTAGTTTAAATCCTATCAAGTTCCAGTTGATTAATACGCTATCATGCTATGGATAAACGCTATCGGGGCAGTCCCGTGGTACAGTCGTCAACTCGTACGACTCAATAACATGCTCGTCATGGGTTCAAGCCTACAATGGACCGGTCCCCGTAGTAAAGATTGACTATCCGGCTGCGTGGTAATGAATTAAGTCTCGAAAGCCTGTATAGGCCGGCATGGCATAAACTGTCATGTATTGTTGTATTATTTTCTTCTTCTTCTTTGGCACAATAACCGTTGTCTATTAAGGCCTATTTATTCAACTTGTGGGCTTGGCTTTCAGTGACAAGCAGGGTAGTCGGTCCTACGTACGGGGACACGATCCATTCGGGTCTTGAACCTATGATGGGCATGTTGTTGAACACGAGTACAAGAATGTACCACGAGAGAGGGCCTAATTGTTCAGTTACGTAAATTCATGGAATTTTAACAGATATTGAATTCTTAAAGGCGAATGAATGTTGTAAATATTTTACAGTTGAAGTGAATGCCTTGATCGTTTTTGAAGCATTAGTGGTTCCTAAAACCGGAATTATTGAAGCAGGAAGGAATATCTATCAATTGCACACAGTTCTTCAAAACAATTTCACACAATACCATGTCTAATTATTGTTGACGTTTATTGGGTCATGTCTCAACGACGTGCTCAATAGTGAGCAGTCCAACAAAAGAGACAGAAAGCTGATCTCACACAATTTCACGGAAATATGCATTAAAATTCATCACATGGATGGGATGACCCTATTGTATTGTTAGTGCTTCTAGCACGAACATACTAACGAATCATATCTGTCTAAATCACAAGTGTATGAAGTTGAATATCTATACAGTTTTTTTTTTTTTTGGAAAATATATTTAAGAGACCTCTCAAATTTGTAAAAATCCTTTTCAACATTTGTTCAAGTTTCTTGAAATCTCGCTGATCAATGTCATCAAAATGCTTACTGAAGGCTGATAAGAAATCTTCTGGGACCTTTATTCAACGATCACCTATCAGGGCCAGAAAAGTGGGTTTGCCTTTCCTCTGCGCATCGTGGAGCTATAGAAGGTCATCCTTGACTGAACGAATAATCGAATCTTTCGTACGATCTTCTGTATGTCAAGCCCGAGCTTTAAATACTCCGATCGCGTTCACTTTAAGCAATTGTGGCACTCCTATTTGCTCGAAACGTGCCGAGCGAATGAATCGGGGATGTAGAATCGAGATTTTTTTTTATAATTAGGTAAAGATCAACATGATCATTTGATCTGATATGATCTACTTAAAGGTTTTTCAAAACTTCAGTAATCTTGCTTGATGTTAAAACTGTCAACAACCTGGAGAACGCAATGTATGCAAACATAGTGAGTTTCAAATATCAAGAATATCTTAGAGACATATTCTGCTTCAAAATTGCTACTCCATAATTGGTTGTGCTCGAGAGGAAGTAAGGCTTTGATAGACAATGAAAATACCTTCCCAACAACGAGGTTTGCAAGCTTTACGACGACCTTACTATTGTGCTGTGTGTTGCTTTAGTCAGGGTGTTGTGGTGGGATGGTCATGCCATTGGAATGGTCGTAAAGTTTTTAAGACCGGCATAGACTCAATAGACAACCACAGGGGTGGATGGCTCAATTTGACTTGACTACTCTAGACGGCATGACTCCAAGCATCATAAAGTCTGAGATTAGCGATTGGCAAAGGGTTTTCAGTGAAACATCATAGAAATTCCATTTATTACGGTTACTTACATGAATTGAAGTTAATGCTTTGTTTGTAAGTAGGCAGCCTCGTTTACCAAAGGCGTGCAAACAAAAATACATAATGCTGTTAACGTTATGTGCATTTATTTTGGAAAAGAACCATTGTTTTTTCCCTTTGTTTTTGTCTTCTTAATATTAGCCCAACGACCGTGAATTATGATGTCTTATTGTATAAATGTACTCGCTCGTCTACAAAGCGTCTTTCGTTTGATGTATACTTATCTGTTTTTGGACAAAATATAGTAATATAGTGTATTTTTTCTTTGTTTTTTTTCTCTACTTTGATTTTGTTTCTTTGTTTATGTTGATTAATTGCTGATCATAATTATATTGTACAAAACAAACTCGCTGCATTGAATATTGTATTGAGAGATTCATGGAAAAACATATAAATGCATGTCCAACATGTTCAGATCAGTTGTCCTGTGGTACTCAGGAGTAAGCAATTAGGTATTTTTCTATTTCCATTGCCGATTCTGCTTAACTGCCAGCTTGCTCTAGAGGAAGGAGAAGATCCTCGTTCCAGAACAACGCATCCAGATCATTTTCCTGGCCAGTAAAGTCTTGTGCCCTGGAATCTGTCAAACCTTCCGGTACAGCATCGTCCTGCTGATCGTCCGAAAGTGCCTTTGGTGGTAAAAACATCAGCTCTTGCGCCATCGGTACAATCCTTTTGCCACGTGACGAGAAGAACGTATCCTTGTGCTCGTTGGCCAAATTTTCGAGCAAATTTCGGCGTAATCGATTCACAAGCGGCTGGTGAAGGTGCTGTAAGCTTGGCACGGCGAAACTACTCACTTTATCGTCAAGCGGAACCGTGTCACCACGGGCGGTGTTGGTCACCAGCGGTCTTATGTTGCTGCCGGCGTCGTACGCCAGAAGGTACTGCTTTTTGCCCCGATTCGGAAAGAAGTACTCGTCGGGTGAGCCACCCAGCAATACGTCAAACTTGCCCTTCTTGATCAGCTCGCCGTTCGTGGGTGCCTTCTTGCCCCGGTTCGGTACGAAGTAGTCGCCCTTCTCCAGCATCTGTTCGATGGTGATTTGTCGCTTTTCTGCTGGAATCTCAAAGCTGCCAAAACGGCGACCACGCGCCGGCATGAACACCAATGGAGAGGGAAGGCCCCGGATTTTAGGCTCCATTCGGCGGCGTCTTATCTGGCTGGGCGTGGGGCTGGTAGTGATGGATCCATCGCTCGGCAAAGCTGGTCGAGAAAACTGCAATGCTTCTCTGCGTGAGTGTATCAATAAATATGAAAGGAAGAATATTAGTGTACAAGTACAACGGTAGATTAAACATTGAATAACGATGGTTAAGTTTAAATTGTCAGAATGATTTAAATGATTGCATTTTGGTCATTTTACACAAACATAAAATATTTTCTCCATATTCCTTCGAAAACCTAACAAAATCCCTTGCGTCGACGAAAACAATTTCAATCTGTCCTGCATTCTTTAAAAGGAAATGCAATGAAAGTTTAAAACTTTCTTTAATGTAACCAACATACTCCTCTTTCCGAGAATCATAATAAAGTAGGAAAATGACAGATGTCCAAATATAATTTCTTCAAAAAATCATGTAGTCATTAACGAAGATTACCACATCTTGATTGAGGCTGTGTCACGTCTGTCTCTGTACGATACACGATAGCCAGATGAGAGTGAAACATCTTTTCGATAATGTCCCATTTCGTCATTATCGCCCAGATTAACCCATGACGGAACGAACCGAACCTCAAAAAACCCTCGCACTGTACAGATGATGTGATCGCCTTTCTACGCGCTTACCTCGTCTTACGGTGCCGTTCTTCATCGATCGGTTTCGAGGCGGGCGTGAGCGGTGTGGTGACGGGCATCCACTCCATCGCGGCCGGCGACGAGAACGACCCCGGATGCATCGGTTGATGATGCACGGCGACATACTTTCGCCCGCCTGTTTCGGCTTCACTGGGCGATGCAGATTCACGCGCCACGACAGATAGGGACAACACTCCGCAGCACACGGCCATCACGCCCACGGAAATTCGCGGCCGTTTCAGTGCCATATTCCAGCGAATCGTTAATTGCCAAAAAAGGGTGGCTGGTCGGTGGTTTCGCCGGGGATTGTATTTGGTTCGAGCTGCGGCAAACTTGATTCTCTCGATTCAAACCACTTTCTTGTTGGCTTCGCGACACTTGCCACGAAAATATTGCACCGTAGACACTATTCCGGGTGATATTCACACCATCAAAATGCACGCACAATGTTCTTGCAAGTGTACCGAGGAAAACCAACCCGGAGTATCGGTAGAAAAGATTTAGAAGACGTTTTGGGGCCGGCTTTTCTCGTAGCAGCCAACCACCTGGTGCATCTTTGCCTGTTGTACTGACGATCATGCAGGACAATGTGGCGTCTTATATAGTTTCTCCATCCCATTGTTCAACAGTCCTAGAATGTGGATGGTAAAAGCGAGAAAAGAAAGTGTGATTCCATTAGTAAAAACCCGGCTTGGAACGGAAAAAGCAAACGAGATCTTGATGTTTAGGAAGAAAGACATTTAGCCTGTGCTCCGGCTGTTGTCGTTGTTGCTCGTCGTTTTCCGTGTGCTGGCTAGTCCTTTGGGTAAAAACCGTCCCACGGACTGTGTACGACCATCCTGTAGGATCCTACGCACAAACCATGTAATGGGCAGGGAGCCAGCAGTCAAGGAAGGAAGGTGCCCATGGAGTGTAATCTGTTTTGTCATATTAAATTGTCTTGGGAAGCCCAAGTGTGTCGTGCATGAACACCGATTATTTGCTTATTTGCCAATGTCCTTATCATTGTTGCTGCTGTTTTTTTTCTCGTTGTCGCTGTGAAGACGCAAGGAATTGGAGTGAAATCGGACCGTCGCAACGTGCTTTACGAATGAGCTATTGGTGAGATTAAACATGTTTTGATTTGTACCGTTGCGATTAGAGCGAATCTAATTTTGTCAATTTGGTAATCGGAATTGTTAGTTTTTTTAAAGCGAACTTTTTCCTTCCTTACATAAATTTCATTTTTACTGTTCTGAGTACTATGTACAGTTGTGAGTAACGCATAATACGTTCCATATTAAAAATGTGTTGTGTTATGAATGATTTTTCTTCTTGATGTATTATACATCTTTTTATAATTACACAAGTGTTTGTATAAGCTGTTGCTGTAGCTGTCAAAATCCATACAAGTTGTCTACAACTGTTGCCCACAACAACGTTAACTTAGGCCCAGGTCTAAGTAATCGGGCACAGTTGCTAATTTAAGCTAAATAACAGTTCTCGAACAGACTGTACTTAAGATCGTTAGCCAATAATTATATGTTTGTTGAGTGTTGGACAGCCACCCGCTTTAATTTTGTTTTGTGTCACGTAATATGTACTTACGCGCCCATGTTTGTTTAGTATTCGAAACATTCTACACGTTGTGCCATGTTGTCTTTCATTTACCGCGTTGTTTGTTTTCGAATTTCTCCAAAAACTACTGCGTTTTCAATTCCAAAATTTTATAATTGGTTTAGGTATATTACAGGGTTAAAACTATAGTTCCGGTTCGTTAAGTAACTAGTTTCTTGCATTTGATTGCGATGTTGGGATTTCATACACAATATTGTTTTTTGATTTATGTCTTCAGTGGCAAATATCAGGTGAGGCATAATCTGCGTGCCTAGACCTAGCTGTACCGAAGAGCACTCCCGTATTTACTTCTGATGAAGTCTAACTCTAGATTGGACTTTTATAAACTTACAACTTGGTATGAGCTTCCCAAATCATGATGATGTCATTATTTTTTTTAAGTTTTCTCTCTGTTCTCTCGAATTCTCTACATAATTAAAATGATTTTAGAGCTGGAGATCAATGTAAGGCCTAGCATCTGTGAATAATTGATAATACTAGAATAGATAGATGTGTAAACTACTTGGTAATTTTACATTGGTCGACATAATGTAATCCGTTCAATTAAACATAACTACTAGCCAAAATTGCTTCATGCTCATATAACAAAATTAAATAATAAAATAGAGTTCCCGTTCCACTAATTCCCTTCATCAGATTGCGATATTATCTCATTAGGCCACCATAATAAAATTTCTGCTGCTCATTGATAGCACATCCACGTTCGGTTGTTGATTATACATTTCTTCTCTGTTTTTTCTTCGTTTAGGCGGAAATATCGGAAATGTTTGAGCAAACCCTGCTGGAGGGCAATGCAGCCCCAGCGGTGGCCAGCAGCAACGACACCGTCCGCGGGACAGGAAGCGACAAAAAGCGGAAAAACGATCTGAAGGTAAGCGAATGATTGGCCGCTTCCGGTGGGATGTGTTTTATGTTGCACGGCCAGTGTTTTATGTTTTCTTTATTTCACCGCCACTTCCTTGGGGTGGAAAACGGTCGGTGGCAGGCTTAAAACAATCGTTTCCGTTGTAAGCGTTGCGCGGTGTAGGCTCTTAATAAACGAACCAAACATTGTCCTCATTCCATTTGTAGGCTAACCGGGACGAAGCCACTGGATACGGGCGTTTAGTAAAGGCTGGTCCACACCTTCAACAGCATCATCATCACCAACAACAGCCACATCAGCAGAACGCTAGTCATCACGTAAAGTATGCAACCATACCGCACGCAAATGTTACCCAGCAGAGCAGTAGTGCCAGTGCCGGTGCGATCAGCTACGGCCGCACCAATCAATCGCTAGCAATTGACGGCTATGCGAAACGGACGCGAAATGCACAGGACCCTCGTTACCGATCGCACGACCGGATGGAAATGGTGAGCTCCTCGACCACTGTGCCGGCGGCGGCTTCAACACTGCCCAAGCCGAGCGTTCGGTCGCAGTCGGCGGGCGAAAACATGTCCTCCAGCGGGTACAGCAGCTACGGCCGGTACACGGAACGGTCGGACAGCCTGTCGGACGATATGAGCCTGCTGGACGTGGGAGCGCCGTCGTGTGACGACAGCCTGGAAGGAGCCGGAGACGACACTACGTCGGACGAGCGGGAGACGATAGTCAGTGGCGGTGTGCGTAAGCGCCTCCAGCAAAAAGACCCATCGGTGCAGGCACAGCGTGGTGCTGGTGCGATCGCACCGAGCAAAGACTTTGGCGGATACTATTGTAACAGCATCGAGCAGCAGCTAGGGGCGAACGACCGTGGGCTCAAGACAAGCACCAACAGCTTGCCGTCCGTGGCCGGAGGACACCGGAATTTGGCGCTACATCTAAAGTTCAAATCGCACCAAAGTGCGATCGACGCGAAGCGGAAACAGTTCTTCCTGACGCTCGACCAGGAACCGTTCCAACCGCTCAAGTCCAACATGGCCGATCTGCCGTCGCCGAGCAGCACGTCGCTGCACAGCGGCCACAACCATTTGATTGCGGAAGAGCTCGGTTCTAAATCGAGTTCCGCACCGGTACTGCTCAAGGATGAGGAGAACGTCCTCACGGTGGCACGGGTAAGAGACATACACAAAAAATAAGTTGTTTTGTGCGGCCTTGCTTGAATGATAGTTACTATATTCTGCTTCCGGTATTTTTGGCTTGCTATCTTTTACAGGCAAACCTCCGTTACTCGAGGTCACAAAGTGATCGGCATTTGGCGGGTGAGTAGAGGAGATAAGACTATCTTTTTTTCTTGCGTCATATGTTGCTTGAATGTCGTCTGGAATTATTCGCTTGTTTAGTTTCATTTACCCACTCAAACTTTCATTGCTGTATTTAAGACCAATTAAAGGAACGTACTAGTAACGGTTCCATTGAAATAGAAAATATTTATGAGTATGAGTATTTCTAGTGCATTTTGCGAGTATCGCTTGACTCTTTATTATCAAAAGAGATTTAGATGAGTTGAGACTACTGATTCAATAATTGAAACTTAATTCTATACTCACTTAAATGCGTTTATTTTCGATTCAATTCGTGCTGAGCGTGCCACGAAATATATTAACTGTTAAATGTGTGAGATATTAAAACATTAAAACTTACGCGCTATGTTACATTTTCTATGTAGCCTTGTATTTAAAAGTTTTGATTTGATTCCCCTTGTAATCTTCTGTCTCTCAAATGTATATGGCTCATGAATCTTTTTGATATTTTCTGTGCATCCAGCGGAACATTATCTCATGTTATGGTTTGTTGAAAATTCTATAGGCAGATCGGCCAATTCTGGGGAACGAATCTGTCTTTGGGAATTTTGAATGCTTATGCAAAACATAAGCCGAAAACACTAACAATAAACAATGATCAGAATCCAGGTTCGTCAGTTGTATGATCAACTCCTTACGAAACGTTTTGGATCGACAATCAAACTTAAGTGAATGCTAGTTCAAACAATAGCCTTGGCTATAATTCTAAAATTTTCTGGAATCTGGTTCGTGGAATGCTTTGAGTCTAGTTGCCGATAGAACCATCTAAAGATGTGAAAATTGTTGGTATCCAATAAAAATGTGCAGAGAAACTTTTACAAATTGACAAAAATTATCCGCAAAGAGCGTTTGATGGTTTTTGGTAAACAAAATAGATGTTTTGACGCAGGATAACGCCATTTCGAAATAAGTATACAGAGCATTAACTGGCATGAGACCGAATTACGTCTCTTATGTAAATGCGTATTCTAGAAATTTTATAAACAAACCGGATTCACAACTAGAGATGAGAACACTGAATAAATGTTCCTATCTGTCAAACGTCGCCTTCGCTCGTTTGACGGTTGAGCTGAATTCTTTGAGTAATAGTATGGATACATCTCAGCATACAGTTTATGTATTTATGATTGTTGCATGTTCTATTTTTATGACTCAATGTTTTGGAGTATTATTAGTATTAAGTAATACTGATATCAAATGAGTTATTCACTAGTTAGCGTAGAGAGTAAGCGAGATTAATCCCATAAAAATGCCTGCCAGAGAGTTAATTAGTTGAATCGCAAACGAATAATAAAATAATTTATATTGTGTATGCTTTTTTGTGAATCTTTAACGAGTGCGTGAAAGATTCAAATCCTTATAATCACTCTTCTACTTTGATTCAAAACACTGAAATAAGTGCGTATCTTCAAAAATTCATGAATTTATAATAGATTAATATGAATATTTAAAGATTCTCATGAATCTATTTAGATTCATTGGTGGATGTATGAATTTCAAGATATTGAATTGCGCGATTCCATTGTACAAGCTTTTGAGATTTTGAGATCTTTATAGAATCATTAATCTTTCGAGATTCATCCATCATTCCATTCGAGATACAGATTCATTGAATCACGTCAATAATTAATTGAGATGTATACATTTGAATCAGATTTACACAACACTAGAAAGTACATCCCCAACACAAATAAACTAATCCGTTGCCGCTTAGGTGACCAATTTTCTACCTTTTTTGTTAAGTTCTTAACGTGTTAACACTACACTGTACACTGAACTGGTCAACTTCATTAAACTGGTGAAATTACCAAAAGATTTTGAACAAAACCAATCATCTTGTGGAAGCCTGGAACCATCCTGAAAGACCTACAAGGACAATGATTGACTTCAGAGAAATTATTCGAAAAAGAAAAAGCTAATTACAAGATGCTTATTGTAGAGTAAGAGTATCAAAAATGTGTTTTTATTCCATTTGTTGTACGCATAAAAACCAAAAAAACAACAATCAAAATAACACAAAACAACAATAAAAAACTGTAAGAATTGCAAGGAACAACAAGAAATAGTAGAAATCCTTGAACGGTCCGAAGAAACTTAATTCGACTCCAACTGCCGTTTGCTTCGTGAACCCTGGGCAATCTATGCTGATAACCTTCTAGTGCGATAATCATACATTCATGCTACACAACGTTAACGGGGTTCCCACTTTAATGAACCAACCTATTCCGGCGCACAGACGATAATGTGGCAGTTGTTTCCCGCACTGTCCCCTCGGATGGGACAGCCAAACAGCATGGGCATGAGATTTGGATTGTTTCCCCGCGCCCGGCCTGGAATGCGCATAATTAAAAAGCGAACAAGTGGTTGAAAAGCTGAAATGTGTCTGAAACGGCACGAGCCCGGCATGTTGCAAATTCCAACGCCAAATTCTCCACACACTCTCTCATCAACATTAAGCTTGTTGCATCTAGAATGTAGCTAACGAACGAGCAACCAATCGATGCCGGTACAAAGTTTCCGGAAATTAATTGTGGCTCAGAATGACTAGTTACTGTTTCTCGTTGCCACTGATTGCCCATGATCAAGCAGTTGGGTAAGCTGCTATGCAGGGCTGTGAAAATGTACGTTATATTCTACGTTCCTATTAGAAGTAGGAAGAAAAAAAGGAATAGACAAACTATTTTAAATCTGAATAACATTATTGATCTTTCAAGCCGTTGCCGTGGACGTTTTACAACCGTCTATCTTTGCAGCATCTTCATTTTACGCATAAAACATTGTGGCGCGTTGGCAAAGTATCTCATATTTTCATGACCTTTATGCTGTTCAAAGGAAGGTGGCGAAGGCAAGCAACGATTTCGGGGCGCAAAAGTGCGTAGCTCGTGGAGCGTGTTGCGTTGTTGATGGTGGATGGTCTGATTTTGTGGGCTCTGTGTTGTGTTTTATGTACGGGCAAGTTTTACGCACATAGCTGCGAAACTCGCCCCAGTGTACATAAGGCTAGCTTGCTGCACGGTTCTTGTACACAATCAGAATCAAAAAGGCGTTCCTTCCCTACCCCTCCCAGCCCGGTCCTACGTTTCCCTTTCGATGTTGTGGAAATTGCGGCTAACGTCACAGTAAAATGCTTTGCCGAGACACGCTGAGAGTCCTGCGAGAGCAGCAAGCACGCTCTGTGCCTGCGAGAACCTGCGAGCATCCGCTGAAGTTCTCCAGAAATCCTCCGCTACTCCCCCACAAAAGCACCACTCTCCACGTGCCCAACAGGGTAGATAGATGTCTCGCGCGTACTCACACAGCTTTCCCTCCATCCATCTCGATATGCTGTTGCTCCTGCTGCGGCTGCGGCTGCTTTCTCCAGCTTCTGGCACGTCGGCACGAGATATCCTTTTGCTCGGCGTCGCTCATTGTCAGTTGGTCAGTCCTGCCGTTGGCTGGTGTGACGGTGTGCTGCCGTCCTAGCTGGCCGGAATTAATTGTTGTTTCTTGCTTTTCGCTTAGCTTCTACTGGCTTGGCTGTTCTTGTGTTCTAGTGTGTTTAGTGTTTAGTTACGAATTACTGCTGAGGAAAATTGAAAAAGCGCTCCCGTGCACACAGAGCACGGTGTATGTGTGTGTTGTTTTTGTGTGTTTTCGTGCGTGCACAATATCGGGCACTTTATTGTCAGGTTCGGCAAGAACAGGGAACGCTACGAGGCTCTAGACTGCGAGCGTGAAGTGAAGGTTGGCTGTGTTTTCTTCGCACCAGAATCGCTATTCATATAATTCGCTTGTGCTGCCAAACGCACAAATAAACAAATTAGTCGTACCCTTTTCAATTCCGCAAAAAGGTGCGTCTGTTCGCCCGAAGCATTTACGCACCCGCCGCCTCCGCTGTTTTTTTTTTTTATTTTGCGCGCGCATTAGAAGCTGCGGATCCAGGCCGCGCTCAGGAACACCGCGCAAACGGCACCGCTACGACCACAATAATGCACCGCAGGATGTCCAGCATTCGGGAGTACAAGTTTTTCCGCAGCTTTTCCGCCAAGATCGAGAACTGGCACATACGCAAGGCGGAATCGCTATGGAAGAAGATGCGGGAAAGGAAAATTGCAGGTAATACATACATGGAAGGTGGGAGGCGGGTGGCGGGAGGGTTTTAAAAGAATGATAGAGTGTGCATACACGCACACACACACATACGTGCAGAGACACACAACAATGGGGCTCTTTGGATGGCGCGTGGGAGCTCAAAACCGTTGTCGTCCTTCCTGTGGTGGGAACGAGGACCTGTGATGCGGTAAAGAAGGGGCTGAATGAAGGATGATTGTGTGGCCATCCCCGGGGCAGACACGGAACGAAGCAAGGCTGCTCTGTCCTCGGGTGGCGGTGGAAAGTCATCTGTTGCTCTTCATTGAGAGAGCACAGCCCCAACGGTGTACCGGATACTGAACCCCGTTGCATGCTGTAGTTGATGTTGTGTATGTGTGTCGGTGGGAAAACCGGGAGTAGAAGTACACTAGGAAGGCTTTCATCCTCTTTGCCGACGACGGATGGGAACGTAACCAAACGAGACATAAAGTAGCAAGTGGAATTGAATATCAGTTAATTAGAGGGAAAGAGAACGCTGCGCAAAAGAGAACGAAGAGAGAGAAAAAAGAGAGAGAGAGCGAGAGAGAGAGAGAGGCATTGTTGCTTGTGCGGGAGTTTGGCCGGAGCATCTACACCCAGAAGCAGAGGGGGACGGAGAACGGGAGAAGTCCTTTTTCCCGCCCCTTTTGGTCGCACTGGTGGTATGGCTATTTTTAAATCGTCCTTCGTCCTTGTATATTGATAAATTGATTGATGAATAGGTATGCAAAATTACAGCGAGGGTAGCAAAAAAGGGTGAAAAACGCCATAGACACAGCCATTGGTTCGTGCTTATAACGCGGCCATCGTTGATGATGGTGGCAAAAATGGGGCCATTTGAATGTGAACGTCACTGCCATAGGCCCTGTGGGATGCTGTGGTGTGGCGGTTTTGATACGGGGCCCATTCTAAGCGCTTTAGCTGCAATGCTGTGCTTGGGCTATCCTGATGCTGTTTGGAATCATTTTCATCCCCCACTGTGGGCGGCAAAAAAGCGCTCTGGGTGCTAAATGGAGGGGAGTTTTTTTTTGTTGAGAGTTTCTTTTTTTGCTATTTCAGCTATTGTTCTTGTACATCATCAACAAAAGAATAATACACATAAAACACAAAGCAAAACGTACTATGTGTGTGTGTCCCTTTTCGTTGCTGCAGCGTCATATGCGACGGGTGGATTTGTTTGAAGGCGACAGTTTGAACGTTCGATAAACGAACGCGCGTCAGCCCGCCACAAGCGCTCCCTGCTGCCTTTATGCTCCGGTCTCGTGATCGAATGACACTTGTTATCTATAGCCTATGGCTGGAGGGTAAGGAATGGGGGGTGGGGGTGGGGGGGGGGTGGTAAATATTCAATAGCAGATGGGAATTTGCTTGATAAGTTTATTGAATTTAGCCCTTGCGATACTGCGTACTGCGCTGATGTTCGTTTGCAGAAGCTCTGCTGCGTTAGTAAACGTTCCCAAATGGGAATGAGTTGCTTCGCTTCATTGTGATTTGTTACTGCGAATGAGACATCTGATGGGCCTATTCTTCCCTTGTACTACTACTGCACCAAGACCCCTGTGATGTACGAATTCCAGAAGATTGATTGCGCGTTTTATTTGATTATGTGGTGTACGCTCATTTATGCAATGTGTTGTTGCAATGTGAACTCGCTCGAAGCTAATGATTCGCTTGAATTCGTACGCACGTACACACGTGCTGCATTATAATCATGCGTATCAAATGCGTAAATTTAAAATGTATTCATTTTGACGGGCAGAGGCATATTGTACAACTGTATCGTGCATAAAAATGCGTTCTAGAAATTCCCTTTTTTATTTGCTCGTCTTAAAAATTCATCATTGATTTAACTGTGCATGAGGTACAAGGTTGAAGGCAAAAGTATCGATAGGGACTGAAGGGAATATGAGTGTAGCGAAGGAACTGTATCTCCTATGCTTCTCAACATCAATTGATCTGGTGTCTTCTGGTTACGGCTGAGCGATACGAAAAATGTGCATCTCGAACAAAACAGAGTAAATCTGTTGATAGATAAAGTCATCTGAAGAATCGATAGGAATTCATCACCAATCATCGATAGATTGTTTTGCTGAAACAAGCTATTTTACCCAAATATTTTCAAGACATACTTTTTGAGCTTGTGTTCCAAGATTCCTAGAGTGTGAATAGCTTGAGAAACATCGTTGTGTGTGCCTTTTCGGACACTCTTTTTAAACTCTGGATATTTTGGACACCCTGAAAGCTTGTCAGAACTGTACCAGTCAACGGAGTTTTGTGATTTTCTTCGGAGAGATTTTCTCAAAACATGAATCGAGTTAATTGAAAAGCAAAGTTTCCTGTAGCGAGTGCAAATTAATTATTTGAACAAAGCTAATGTATGGTTCACGTTTTTGATGGCTGTAATTGACTTTATGAACTTTATAAACTTCTCTTTGCAGATTCTCATGTAATTATCAGTTTTGGGCCTATATACAAGAAAGGAAACCCACAAATATCAAAAGAATTGTTTTTGTATGTTTTGGACAAATAGGGCATCTTCGGCCTCCTATTTCTTCCCCAAAGTGAAAAGATGGCACCGTTTTGTGGGCTTCCCGCAGCTTTGTGTCAGTCGTCGTGGGTTCGGAATATTTTGTCCGGGAGTTTCTGTTTATAGCTGAGGCCTGGAACAATTTAAAAATAGAATTTGCCATTTATAGTATACATCTTTGAATAATAGTGGCTTGATGTTGTTATTTCTAAACCATACATGGTAAATGGTACAAAAAGGCCTTAAAATACATATAGAAGGTTGAAATGTGTGTATTTATTCGTTTTTTTAAAGAAGATGTCGTACACAAAAATATACTTGCTACATTGCAAATGCTTGTCAAGTCATACCGGTCACTACTAAGATATTGCTTACACGAACGTTCCATCAGAGATACTGGCTGGATATCGGCAACTTGAAATTCTTATCACTGTGGTGCAAAAACAGGGAGAGAAAGAGTGAGAAGAAAAGAACACACCCACAGTCACGTTGTTATATTTTCGGTTTATTTTGGTTCGAAAAACAGTTGCGCGATCCACCCGTCCGCCCGCGGTCGTGACTGATTAATTCCAGCCTATCGAGAACCCGTGGTCGACTCTGATGTCACCAGCCGGAGTTGGTTCTCGCGCTCAACCGTACTTTGCCGTAGTGTGTCCCCAGCCTCAGTGCATTGTCTACGCAGAGGACGACAAGTAGATACCCCCAAACGTTGTGTCTTGTGACCTACCACCAAAAAAAGCGATTCTAAGTGTTTCGTGTCCGAGCGACTATACTGCCGGGATTCGAACCGATTTCGAGCGCGTACCTATTGCAGACATCGAACTGGCAGACAGGATGGAGCAATATGCATCGAAAAAGTATCCGATAGCGGCGAAAAGCCGCAAATCAAAGCTTAATTTCCTTGCCGGAGTTCAAAGTCACTACGAGAAGAAGCAAAAAGATTCGTCCGGAACCAAGGAACCGAAACTGAACCTGTCTGTACCGGGCACTCCCGTTTGTTCGCGTTATTTGCGCCGACTTTCGCAAGGGTTGGCGAGTGATCACGATGACCAGAAACCGTCCAACAATGGTCCCATGGAAAATGAGCTCATCATCAGCAGCCTTGTGCTGGATAAATTTCTCAAGGATATGCAAACACTGTCGGTAGACGGCGCGGACAGCGCACCGTCCCAGGAGGGGGCAAAGCAAGGGGCAATCCATGACACGACCGAAGAGTTCTTTAGCAAGTCCGAAGAACGGAAAGCCTATCATCGGACGTTCTCCGAGGCTGTCGGGGTCGTTGGAGCGTCCCCAGTGATTGAGAAGAATCCGGTGGTGAAGAAATACTTCGAAGAGTCCGCTAGTCAACGGACCTTTCGGAGGGACTTTTCCGAAGCGTACGGTGAACTGATCGAACCGGAACCTATCGTTGCCTCGGAAAAGAGCTCAAAAAAGAAGAAAACCAAGAAAGCCAGCTCCAAGTCAGCCAAGTCCGGTGAAAATCGTCCACCGAAGCTGATCAGCGATTCTTCGGACGATGAGCGATCGGAAGAGGATAGAAGCGAGTTCCTGCAGGAGCTGGAGCAGTTGAAGCAGTCCAAGCAACGGCTGGAGGAAAAGCTACACGCCTACCAGGCCAAGACGGTCCCGGACGCCCCGGTTGCAGCGGAGGCGAAAAGCCCCCAACAGTTCTTCGAAGAGTCGGAACAGGCACGAACCTATCAGCGAACGTTTTCGCAAGCCGTACAAACGTTCCCCGGCGGAGCGCGAGAGCCACGTGATCCGGCAGTGGTGCAGTACTTCAACGAGTCTGCCTCGCGTCAAACCTTCCGGCGCGAATTTTCCGAGGTGTACAACGAGTATGAACCGCCGGCGCCAGTGGAGCATCCCAACTTTAAGCCGACCGTGCCGGGAACACCCATTAGCTCCCGGCATTTGCATAAATTAAAAAAGGGTGCCGAGCCGGCCACGGGTAGTGCGGAACAGCAGCCATCACTGCCCCCGGCCAGTGGCCATTCGGCGTCCCTGGCGGAGCAGCTGGAAGCGTTCAACAAAGAGCTCGATAACCTGCGGCAGAACAAACCGTCCGTTACGGCGACGACCACGACGACAGCCTCCTCCACCGTGGACAGCTTCTGCGTGGACAGCTATCTGGACAGCTCGAGCGAGAAGAAAACGTACGCCCGTTCGTTCTCCGAGGCTGCCCGGCCGTTTGTCCAATCGGACGTGAAAAGCCCCACGGTACGGACGTTTTTTGAAGACTCTTCCCGCAAGGGCACACTGCGGCGAGATTTTTCCGAGGCGTACCAGGAAGTCGAGGTGGTGGCACCAGCCTCACCACCGCCCAAGGCGAGGACGGCACCACCGGCAGCTGATGTAACGGCGACAACAAAGCCAACCGATGCATCATATGACCTGGATCAAGATAACAGACCCATTTTATGCCCCGCCGGCGATGATAACCCATCCAACGAGCGGCACCCGCCCGTAGGCGCCAGGGGTGGACCCATCACCATCCCCGGCACACCCATTAGCTCGCGTAAGCTGGCAGCCTTCCGGCGCAGCACCAGCGTGGAGCCTGCCGGCAGCCAGGCGGCCGAAGCAGCAGTAGCAAAGACACCCGAGGCAACCCTGGGAGGAGGAGGCGGCATTCCGGCATTGGCTCGTGTGCCACTGACGCCGCAGCTTGATGGTAGGAAAAAATTTAGCACTGAAAAATTTTTTGCAACGAAATTCTTCAAACGGGCGCGTAGTTTCAGTGGCACCCAGTCTGGCGGCCACCGGGATGACAACGAGCCGACGGGACGACGGGCCAACCGACACGCTGCCGTAGGGGATGCGGGTGAGGAGGAGCAGGAGCCGCACCAGCGGGACGACGGGCGACGTCGCATCGAACCGGAAGGCGGAAGGGAAGCGGGTGTAGCTGCGTCGCAGGTTGTCGAGCTTGACCGAGAGTTCTGGAAGAGATTCGGCGCTCAGAAGGATTAATGGATGAAGACAAAACAAAAAAATGGAAGCCACGGGCAGATAAGGCAGAACTGCGGCAAACGCGAATGCACTAGAGAGGAGACAAGTGTTAGAAAAAAGTTTGTGTTTTATCAAAAATGATTTACACTCGGTAGGATTTCGTATTATTTTCAAAATTTTGCTGATTCGCCAACAATTATGTATTATGTATAAAGCTGAATAAAATTATTGAGGAAATATTACAAATAAATGAAGCATTCCATCAACCTTTTCGATTTCGGACGGAACGGAACGTTCTTGTATGTTGTTTAGAAGATATTTACATTTTATGAAAGATTATCGAATCTTTCAAAACTGGTTTTATTTATCTATATGAACACAAATTAATTGTTTTAAACGATACTTTTTTCGCTAGATGTTGCATGTCTATTAATTTATTACGATGGCATCAATATAAAGTTTTTTTTTAATTTTTAATGATGTTTGTAGTGTAATTACATACCTAAGACTTTGCAGTAATACCTAGATTATGTTAAAAAAAGAGTTTTTGTTGATGATAAAGTTGTTCACGTCATTTTAATGAAGCCGGACGAAAAGAAACTACATACTAGAAACAAGAACCTATAAATGATAAAGTAAAAAATATACGAAAAATAGATTAAAAAAAAGAAATGATTTCATAAGTAATTGAACAAATATTGGCAAGTAAAGACAAGAAAATGAATAATTAAGAGCGAAAAGAAACACATAAAAAACGAATAAAGTATACAGAGTTTACCAGGGGTTCTCATAGTTGTCGGACACTATCTTGACTCTTTCTTATTGGAAGTAAACTTCATGTGTTGGAAATTGGACTCGCATGGATGGCACGCTTTTTGGACAGACTCCTTGAAAATTATATATTGGATTTGTCCAACAAGGGTGCTATAGAGTCCAATTCCCATTATATTAAGTTCATTTCACTTATGAAAGAGTCAATAAAGTCAATAAATTCCCATTACATTAAGTTAATTTCACGCATGAAAGAGTCAATAAAGTGTCCCATAGCTATGAGAACAATGCATTATAAGTAATAAGGTACGCACGGAACAAGTAATTAATAACGTATATAAATTAATCAATTGAAAGATGAATTCGAAAATTCTTTTGAAACATTTATGAAATATATGTACTTCGAAATGTGTTGAATCAAATATTTCTTAGGCTACAAACAAAACAAAGCAGATAATAGATCATGTGGGAGGTATCAGTAGTTTCTTTTGAAAATAGCCATCCTGAACCATCCTGTATGCTTTATCAATGTAGAAGTAAACGCAAAGGCTAGTTCCTTCTAGTTTGCTTGTAATTTATTAGCATAAAATTATTTGTATCGCATTTATTACAACAGTTCCTATTTCATTTTTTATTGTTATAGAAATCGAAGCGATTGAAGCATGCCGTTGGTTACGTGCCGCCGGCTTTCCACAGTACGCCCAAATGTACGAAGGTAAGCTTTAGCCTGCATCGACCATATTTTTTCCACGGTTGCTTATCACCCTTCATTTCGATTGCCACAGATCACCAGTTTCCCATCATCGTGGAGGACGTGGCGAAAGATCACCCATTCCTGGAGCCCGACCCACTGCAGTCCCTGTTCCGTCGACTGCACACACTCAACCGTTGCGCAAACATGCATCTCGATGCGCATCAGCATACACCAAAACCTTCGGTAAGACACACGGACGCCATCGAGCGCAATATGGTTTGCGTATGATCTCACACCCATGTGGTTTCCTCTCTCTTTCTCTGTCTATCTTTTCGTGCTACAGCAACGCGACGACTCGGACGATGACAGCTGTGCGCTCAGCGAAGCCTGGACATTCCAACACAACAGCCGACGCTGGTCGCGTGTAGACGATGCGATCGGTTTGGTCAGTGTGATAAACAACAAGCAGCAGCAGCAGCAGCGAAACTCTCACAAAGATGGCAAGGGGAGCGGCAGCGATCATGCTGCTGGATCGCAACGGCGCCACCATAACAATAACAACACGCTGCTGCGTGCGGAAGACCACGAGAAGCTGTGGCTCGAGTCGGGCGGCAAAATAACGATCGGCGTACCATCGGACACGGACTCGCAGGATGACTGCGGCACGAACGGCAGCGGTGTGCATCTGCGCCGCACCGGAAGCGAACGGCTGAAGGACGGCGCGAAGGCAATCCTGCGCCGGGTGGAGTCGATCAAATCGAGGCGCAGGAAAAAACAGAATCGCGACGGACTGATCATACTGGCGCCGCCGGCGGCACACTCGAGCGCTCACCTGTCCCCGCACCATCGTCCGGCCGGTGGCGACGGCACCGACGGGTACGGTGGGTCCGGGTTTGACATCATGTCCTACTCCAATCCTACCTCACCGCGTCCATCCGCCGAGCTGCTCGCCTTCGACGATGCGCTCGATGCGGCCGGCAACCGGCGGAAGGATCTGTTCGGGAACGATCTGCTCGGGCGCCGGAACCTGCTTCTGTCGCCTAACGTTAGCACGCCCGCCCCTGCTTGGTCGCCGCTGCACGGTGCCGACGGGAAGCGGTACACCGACCGATCGTCCCCGGGCGGCACGCTACCCTTCCGGCAACAGGTGCAGCTGCAGCAGGAGACTCGATCCGGCGACGATTCTTCCTCAATATGCAGCGAAGACAGTGGCGGCGGCGGCGGTGGACCTGACCTGAACCTGCAAACCGGTCGGTCGGACAAGATGGCGTCGCGGAAGTATCCGCGTGCAAAGAAAGCATTACGCAGCAAGGTAATTAGCAGCACGGTCGCAGACGATCAGTCCGGCAGTGGAGCGCTTTCCGACTCCGAGTGTCATGCCAAGCAGCGGCGGTCTAAAATTAAGATAGAGCTTGATTGCGACTTACCGGGGATGAACGATGGCGTTTCTACGACCACAGGGGATGGTAAAGGAGCCGGTAGAGGAGCAGGCAACAACACGCTGACCGCACCGGATACAGCGCCTTCAAAACTGCACCGCGGAGGCTCGCTAAACCTTGGCAAAGCTTCGAAGCGCTATCGGGACGCATTCAGCAATCGGTCCGTGCGGCACAGCTCTAAAACGGCAGACGACGGTGGAGAAGGTCGCTCGTCAAGCAAACGATCAACCGTAGCTCGTTGGCACAGCTTCCAGCAGCCGAAGGTATCGCCGATTGACTTGCAGCAGCAACAGCAACAACAACAGTCCGATCAGCTGGGCTTGAAAGATGATCGCAAGCATGCGCTACAGCGTGGCACGACCATAGCGCAACTAGTCAGCAGTACCACAAACAGCAGCAACGCTATGACAGTCACCTCCTGTGGCGCCATCACGACCACCGTCAGCACTATCGTCACTTCCACAACGGGCAAAGCGCACACTCTGTTGGGGCTAACTGTGGAAGGTACTCAAGGTGGCTCCACCGGCGCAGCAATGGGTCGTGGATTAGATGGTAGCGCGACGTCCGGTGCTGGACTGCGCATGTCGGAGATGTCGTGCGGGCAGCTCCTGGTCGTACGGAAGCTCGGTCTGGCCAACCTGACCGGCTACATGGAGCGGTACTGTCCCACGCACCGGTCCGGCTGGAACTGGGATTTGCCAAAGTTTATCAAGCGCATCAAAACGCCCGACTACAAAGATCGCAAGGTGTTCGGGATGCCCCTGGTGCTGAATCTGCAAAAGTACGGCAGCACCGTACCGCACACGATACGGCTAGCGTTCGGGTGGCTGGAGAAGAATGCGCTCGACCAGGTGGGACTGTTCCGGAAGCCGGGTGTCAAGTCGCGCATCGCCAAGCTAAAGTCGGTCATTGAGGCGAGCAACGATGTGGGCTGGCGCAGCGAGATGTTTGACGAGTACCATGCGTACGATGTGGCGGACCTGGTGAAGCAGTACTTTCGCGAGCTGCCCGATCCGCTGCTGACGGCAAAGCTTTCCGAAACGTTCATCGCTATATTCCAATGTAAGTGTTAAGGGTGCATGTGTGTGTGATATATCTTCCAAGATTCAAGATTCAAGATTATGATTAAAATTCAAGATTCAAGATTCAAGATTATGATTAAAATTCAAGATTCAAGGCTCAAGATTCAAGGCTCAAGATTCAAGATTCAAGATTCAAGGTTCAAGATTCAAGATTCAAGATTCAAGATTCAAGTATCAAAAATCAAGATTCAGATTGGAGATTCAAGCTTGAGATTCAAATTCGAGGTTCGAGAATCAAGATTTAGATCCAAATTCAAGATAAAAATTATTATTTAGGCCAAGTGCCAAGATTTAGATTCTAGATTAAGATTCGATGCTCGAAAATTCAAGATTAAAATTATTATTTAGGCCAAGCGCCAAGATTTAGATTCTAGATTAAGATTCGATGCTCGAAAATTCAAGATCAGGATGCACATTTTCAGAATCACGAATAAAACTCCAGATTTCTGATTCAAGGATAGTAATATATGATCCAGAGTTAAGATTTAAGACCCAAGCTTCCAGATTTCAAATTCAAGATACAAGATATAAGTGTCAAGATCCAGGTTTCAAAATTCATTACTAAAGAAGATACACATTAATATGTAGTTGGTCAACGCTTTTTTCTAACATTTCATTAAACTTTTTTTTTTATTTAGACCTACCCAACGAAGTACGAGCAGAAGCGGTCCAGTCGGCAATTCTGCTGCTCCCGGACGAACATCGCGAGGTGCTGCATCTACTGCTAACATTCCTGGAAAAGGTGGTACAAAACTCGAGCCTAAATCAAATGACCGCTAACAACCTGTCCGTCTGCTTCGCACCTTCGCTCTTCTATCTGCTGTCCGGTAATAGGTAAGTCTATCTTTGTGTGTGTGCCGATGTACCGCTGTAAACATGTTCTTACTTATTATGCATCCCCACTCTCACCTCACAGATACACTGCGGCGTCGCCGCGCAGAAAGAAAACCGGTGCCGGTTCCGGTACGCCCGACGAGAAGGAACTGTCCGAGGCAAAAGCATCACACGAGTGTCTAGCGTACATGGTGGAACACTTTCAAACGCTCTGGACAATTAGCAGCGATCAGATGCGACGCTGCAACTTCAACTACATGGACGAATCGAAACCGGTACCGCTGGCGTCGCTCGGTACGGAAATGCACGTACAGAACTGGCGCGGCTACCTGTCCGAGTCGATCAACGAGTGTCTCCGGGAGGGACGCGAACGGTAAGATAAAAAAAAATGAGTTTTTTTAAATGCTTGTGATCCGATCATCTTACTTTTTTTTCTATTTCCGTTCTTTCCAAAAGCCCCCGCGGTTGGGTGTCGCTCAGCTCGTCCGATCCGTCGGTGACCGCGTTCTTCAAGAAGGTGGGCGACGGACACCCGCTCCGCCTGTGGAAGTGCGTGACGGAGGTGGAAGCACCGCCGATGGAAGTGATACAGCACATCGTTAACGAACGACCGCTCTGGGACGCGTATCTGCTAAAGTGGCGCACGATCGAGCAGCTGGACCAGGACACCGACGTCTTCCAGTATGCGTGCGGCCAACCCGTCACGGAGTACTGTGTCGTTAGGTACGTTCTTTCACGCCTGCACACGCTTGGATCGGGAAACTGTGTTTAATCAAAATGATGCATTTCTCTCAACTTCTCTCGGCTAGGCAATGGAAAAATGATCTTCCCCGTGGGGCCTGCGTGATAGTGGAGGTGTCGATATCGCACGAAAATGCCACCACGCTGCTAGGGGGAGTGAACGGTGTTGTGCTGGCCTCGCGGTACCTAATCGAACCCTGCGGCAGTGGCAAGTGCAAGCTAATGCATCTATCGCGCGTAGACATGAAGTAAGATTGCTTTCGAGCCAAGTTTTTAACCCCTTGCCACTGATCATAAGCGTGTCTTTCCTTCTTTACACTTTACAGAGGCCGTACGCCCGACTGGTACAACAAAAACTACGGACACATTTGTCAGCAATATCTTTCGAAGATCAAAAAGTTCTTTGAACACTGCACCGAGGGACCTGAAACGAAAGTATAATAGCATCATCACAAAACGGAGTTGGAGCTCAGTGTTCACAGACACACACATACTGTCTAAACCCTCCACGCCCTCCACCCGAGACCCGAGATATTATATCTTTAATGCGATTTGTACGAGGGGTTGTTAGAAAGACACTAGAAAGATACACATACGCGTCACACTCATACAAAGAAGACAGTCTGACACAGACAGGGAGAAAGTGTAATCTCATACAGGAAACAAAGATACACAATATTTATATCTTTGCTGTACCATTTTTGCATGTAAAAACAACACAGAGGTATGTGGTGTGATGGATTGATGGAAAACCTTTTAACCCTTTTTGCTATAAATCCAGCCAAACACACACACACGCAGACACAAAAAGACCGCACAAACAATATTAAAACACGCCCCGAGGAAACGTGAAACATATACAAGAAGATGCGCACGAGTGAAAGAACCAACCAGTTGATTGTCCTAAAACATTCCAGAACATTTCATTACCAAGTGCCTAATGTAACCAACTCACAAAACAAAACAAAACAAAACAAGAAAGGAACAAACTAATAATATTAAATGTTTGGTAGTTGACGGTAGAAAAGGGAAAAACAAACGTTAGTTAAAGAAAAACACAGACGGAAAAGGCAAACAATTAAAGACACGAAAGAAGCGACACAAACTCTTGTGTTGAAAGCAAAAGGGGAGAAAACAAAACAATTGTTATCGAAGCACAACGTTTTTTTTTTTTTTGCTTCTTCTGCGCTCTTTGATAAGCGTCTGGTGAAACTTTTGCGCAATCCTTTCGCGCCCTACCAATGACACCCTGCACTGCAGCCTCCCCGCCTTTCGTACAGCAGTCAGCAGAGAGAGAGAGAGAGAGAAAGAGAGAAAGATGGAAGGATATATAAATCTTTTTTTTTGTATATCGTTTATAGCAGCACACACACATACATACATACATACACACGCAACAACTAAAACTAGTCCAAACACAAAACTTAACCAATATTTAGCAAAGCCTGTTTTTGTTTGTTTTTATTAATAATATACGAAAAAGATATGTTTTTAATGGTAATTATCTTCTGTACATTGCAACCCTCCAATATCTCCCTCACACATTCTACCACCAGCTGAAGAAGAAAAAACGACATATGTGTAAAAAGCAAGGCGAGTTCCAGCAAGAGTTTATCTTCATGTTTTTGTACCATTATTAAGAGCATTATTGTGTAGATAGTATTATCATAAGTTACTGTTAAGTTGTTTTTTTTTGTCCACTTACAATGTAAAGTACACGTACAAGACGGCGCATGTGTTGTTAACAATACAGTAAAAAGGAGCAATCTATCACATTTATTTAGTGTTGCGTGTTGAAGCGTACCAGAAAGGGCGCAATGGATGATAGAGAACGAGGAAAAAGATTACCAAACACTCCAAAAACAAAGCATAAAAAACGACAAAAACCGAAATACAAACACAAACATCCTTACCCGGGACCAACCAAACTGTAATACAGAGAAGAGCAACAGAAGAAGGTGAACTAAACGTCGATTGGGTTGAGAAAGATTTGCTTTAGAAAAGAACTATTTCGGACCCTAAGTAACCCGCTGTTCCCGCGTTGTTGTCCCGCGCTGTCTTTTATCTGGTTGTTGTATTGATGGAACAAAATGAGACAAATATTTAAAATGCTATCAAACAAACAAAAAACCCTAATAATAAAAACGATAAAAAAACGGTCAGTTAAAAAGCGAACAAGACACAGGACGGTGAGGCGAACGTGAAAAAGGATTCGGCAATTATTGTTCAACAAAACAAACACAGCAGCAGTCACAGAGAGAGAGAGAGAGAGAGAGAGAGAGAGAGAGAGAGAGAGAGAGAGAGAGAGAGAGAGAGGGAGAGGGAGAGGGAGTAGAGTAAAGCGGTAAAACGTATTTCAAATGGTGCATTATTATATAAAACATCATCGCTCTAACCTCTGGTTAGTGGTTAGAAGTCAGTTAAATAAAAGAAATGAAAAAATGAAATATTATTCAAAGCAAAACAAAAGCATGGGGCTGACCAGCATGGAGGAAATGTGTTTATCCGTGTGGAAATAATGCAAACAACAAACGTGGTTTAAATGTGTTTTGTTTTTATTTCTCTCTTCACGTTGTTTGGATTAGTTCCGATCGACAAGCAGTCTAAATTCATCATCTTCTTCTTCTTCGTTTTGTTTTACCTTAATTGCATACACTTTCTACTTTGGTCTTAATATAAAATTCGTATCATTTTTCTGCCTTCTCTATTTTTTTGCCGAATTCAATTGTTTTTAATTCCTTTTTCTTTCCTACTGGTTTGTGTGTTTTGTGTGTGCACGCGCCTGCACAAGCGAGTGTAGCGTTTGTTTCTAACCTACATCTAATGCATTTTTTCGTTCACGAAAATAAAGTTCAAGAAAGCACACACTCTGGTGCGTGCGCCAACACAACGCTTTGTGCGTGCATTATTTCCTCCTACTTTCCTGCAGTCTGCTGCAGGTGTGTGTGTGTGTGGGTTGAGGGCAAAAAACGCACGCCAAGAAGCATCCCAATTACCGTTTCCGTCCCACACAAATGGCACACAAGGAAAACTAACATACTTCGGCGGCAGAGCGGGCCAAACTGGGATACATGCAGGCAGCAGCGGGAGAAGGAGCCCGCCCAAAAGAGGGAAGTTAACGGATGCGCGCACGCGGTGCACACGGTTTCCTGCCGCGTTTGCGCCGGCTGGTCGTGGCCGGCTGTTTGCTGCGACATCATGCCGACTGTGCCATTTGTTGACCGGGATGTTCGACGGTTGTGGTGGCGGCGGCGGCGCTATTGCTTCGGCTGCTCGACATCGCGGTGCCGCTACTGCTCGACGACGCGCTTCGTCGGTCGCTGGTCTCCACCGATAGATGTCGCTCTGGGTGCTGTTTGCCTTTTCTTACAGCGGTACTGGCTTTGGCGTACGCACGTGATTTGCCCAGCTGCGAAGCGGCCGGTGCCGGTGGTGGTGGCGGTGGTCGTCCACTTTCTAGCTCGTTCACCCAGGCCGGCCCATGTGCCGGGAGCTCCGTGGCGGACAGTTTGGAAGCGACGGCAGCATTCGACAGTGGCCGGCCACTGCTGCTGCTGCTGTTGCTGCCGCTGCCGATCCCTTTGGTTGCATCCTTCGGCGAATGGGGCGACGGGGAGGAGGGGATCGCATGACCGCCGGATGAGGCTGGCAGCTCGCCACTGCCCGCCGTGTCCTGCTTTTTCCACTTGGTGCGTCGGTTTTGAAACCATATTTTTACCTACGTAAAAAATAAAAAAAAAACGGGGGAAACAAATTAGTCACTCATTATAATAGTGATTGGTTCGGAAGACGGGTGGAAAACACAAACACAGGAAGAGGAGTGACGCAGAGGAGTTAAATAATCACCATGGCGACCCACACAAGGATTAGTCGCTTCCTGCAGACAGCCGGCGTGAGGCAAACCATCTAGTAGGGGCCACGACGCTCACAACGACCGAATATGCCCCGCACCCATCTCCTGCTCTACTTCGACCCTTTTCCTTTGTGACTCGTGTAGCCCGCGCCCATGTGTGTGTGGAAAGCCACTAGAGATTAATTATCTCACATTTCGTGGGGTGATTCTTCATCCGAACGAGCAATTCCTCACGCACCGATGACAAACAAACACTCACACACACATACACACACATACATGTCGATTTACGTCGAGGCAGGTCGACGGAGCAAATGAAATGGGACAGGGGGTGGAGGGAAAATTTGAGAAAATATTGTTGTCAAAATCATTTGAATGACACAAATGAGCCTCTCACGTCGACGAAAACGATCATCACCACCGTGTATAGCTTCTGTTCCCTCAGCGGGGAACGTTTCGGTTCGGTGTTCAGTCAACTGGGGTTTCTCTGTAGTGTGTACAGTGGCGGCCACCTAAAGTCGGACGCTAGACAGTTCTCTAGACCACTTAGCGGAACACTTTTTTCACCCATCGATGAGGACACACTTTATCTATAATTCTATATCCATAATTTCATTCCTGATACAGTGAAGTATCTCTAAGATGTAGTCTATTCAAGATGGATTGTGTCTTTAAGATGAATATTTTGACGGTCCCGTCATATTCCATACATGTTATGTCTCTTAAAGGTGAAGATCTCTCTAAGGTGAACATTATATAAGGTGCATATGCGATTTGGCAGCCGAAATTCTCCAAGATAAATTTTTGAACGACAGTTCACAAAAATATTGGTCCAAGGATGCCAGCTTTTTTAGCCGGTTTCATGGAAACTTCATAGCAACAACTTCATTAGCTTTCCTCACCATGAATCTCTCTAAGTTGACGGTCCCTTGAAAATTCACCTTAGAGAGATTTCACTGTACTTTAAATGATTTTCTTACTTTTTAATTACGAAAAACAAAAATACGCGCTTTAATATTACTCCAATATTTAAATTGCTTAATCCGGACCGTTGAGCGCATGACCTAAGTAATTTAATACGCAGATGACCAACCAAACTAGTCGATGTACCTTTCATAACTGATGTCAAATGGTTTAAGACTCATACAGGACAATATTGGCATGCTACGTGGTAATTTTGCTATGCAATGAAGACTGTCCGACTTTCAGTGGACCGCATAAATGTCATACCTTTTACCACATTTATGCATGGTTTTCCAAGATTTTAAAAGACAACGGTCTGATTTTTAGCAGGGACATTGCTGAAGAGTGTCCTCACCGATGGGTGGGAAAGGTTTTCCAATAAGTGGTCTAGAGCAGGGGTCTCCAAACTTTTCAGTTCGCGGGCCGCATTGCTTCACAATCAACGTTGTTGAAGGCCATTTTGACGCTACCTTTAGAATGAGTGGAATTTCAAATCTCGTTTTAATAAGAAAATACTAACAAAATATATCAAATTTCTGCTGCTTTATTTTATTGAATCTTGATTTTCGTCTTTCAGAAGTAAAAAAATAATATTGTGATTAATTAGTGAGGAAAGACAGCTATTTAATTAAACCATTATCCAGTCATCGCGGGCCGCATTAAAGGCTCTTGAGGGCCGCAAGCGGCCCGCGGGCCGTAGTTTGGAGACCCCTGGTCTAGAGAACCGCCACCAGAGAGCCGCAAAGTCAGATAATAGGTGAAAATATGAGCTGTCCGACTTTAGGTGGCCGCCACTGTATCTGCCCTCCCGCCTGCCCATGGCTTGGATGGATGGATGGATGCTCTCGCACGGGGCCGAGGATGATGGATTGTACTAAAAATAACACATTACACTCAAAACTTTTCTTTTTATAACTGTCGCTTTTTATGATTGTTGGAGCAGTTAAACACCATCAACTGGCGAGGGGAATGACACCTCTTCTTCTCTCACCTCTTCGAGCACTGATTAAAATGAAGAGCCAGTTCACCTCCAAACGAAGGGGAAGGAAAAACACGGACGGAGCCAGGGTTGGTGGTGTCGAATAGAAAATAAACATCTCATTTTTAATTTTATATCCTGTGCTACCGCCGTTTCGGGGTGCCGTCATATGTCTTCGTCAGCTGGGGACGCCGCCACCGACACACGGTAAAACGCGTGCAGTTTGGGTGTGTGTGACGAGCTTCGTGCTGTTAAACGAGAGTGGCTTAAGCGTTTCCGCCCGCACAAAGGACCCAACAAGACAGTCCATCAACAAGACAGACGGATAATGACAACCGCGCGTTTCCGTCCTCCAGGGCAGTTCATTCCACCCTCCCCCTCCGAAGCAGCAGTAACGATAGAAACGGTTGGAAAGGGAGCGAAGGCGAAGGGGATGCTGCTTCGCTGATCGCTGGCAATACGAGCTGGTGAAGAATGCGTTCTGTAACACACGATTGAAACTAAATCATTCGCTCAGCAGTAACGCCGTTGGCTTTTACTACCTTTCATGCTCTTATGCAGTAGCACGCGTCCGGGTACGAGGGCGCGAACGATCATAAATGGTTCAGTCGGCGGAGTGTGGTTGTTTCGTTTTGATGTTTGCCGCCGCGCGCACCATCCGCACGGACCGCGGATCACCGGATCACGTTAGCTCCGATCGTAACCTCAACACGCACGCACGCACGAGCGGGACCAGACACCAGGAACCAACCAGGGGTGTGTGAAGGGGTCTCCCGCATTGTATATGCGCCATCCATCCACCATTCGCGAGAGAGAGAGAGAGAGAGAGAGAGAGAGAGAGAAAAGAGAAAGAACGATGACGACGGGACCAACGAACGGCGGTCTCACTCACAGCAGAAGAGAAGTTGTCAATCAGTTTTACGAGGCGGAATAAATAAATAAAACAAATTAAGCCGCTACCGTCGTCTGCTCGAGCGAACCCGACCGAAGATATTAACTAATGAGTGCGCGCTGAGGAGGGATTAACGAAAACCGAACCTCAAAGGACATCATTTTGTGGGAGGACGGAAATATCTTCTGTTTGTGGGAGGTTTTTTTTCTATGAATTAACCCCCCCCCCAGACGTAAAGGGTGTGTGTTTTGAAGAGTTTCCTTTGCCACACCGAACAACAACAACACTGGCCAAACGATGTTTATTAGTTGCCAATAACTGCTACTTAATAGATTCGTTGTGTTCGGTGTTGGGACCAAGTTTTGGGTGCAATCGATCAAAATTACATTGATATTTAACGCCAAATAAAACTGGTTAATAATTATCAAACGATGAAACTGTAATATCGATTAGCTTTTGATTAATTCGCCCATCCTAGGTCTGTTATGATTACGACTCGCACCTCTATATTTATACTAATAACAGGCTTGCTGATTTGCCCCCCTAGAACTCTAAGACGTAAAGCAGATCTCATGTTTTGGATCTTTCTCTTCCGCTTCCGTCCCTGCTTGAAACGATCGTCGCTCACTTAACCTTTGCTCCTCCGCCTATCGACACTGGTATGAGCATCTACATGGCATTCCATTCGGCATTCCAAGCTGTTCTTATGCTATCCAGAACAAAATCATTCCTGTTTTGATGGTGTGCCAAACATTCAAACGTACATTTTTGCTTCCCCCGCCAATGGAATGTGAACGGATTAGGCTCGGAAGGGTGGTTTGTTTTCTGGGTAAATACACTTCTGTGGAGGAGGTACCATCAGATGTCTGATTTCGTTTTATGGTGACATTTATTTTTAATAGGTTCAACATATTACTCTGTGTTCTTAGACCACGCAACTCTAAGAAACCTCTTCTTTTTTTTAAATTTATCATATTTGGATCACGAAAGAAATTGATCTTCCCTCTTCACCCCCTTCTGCGGCATAGATTCCTCAAATTATTTGAGGGAGCAACTAGCGGGAAGGTTTATTGGATTATTGGTGTTGAAGGGTTGAGAAGATTGCTGTTATCCGAGCGAGTTTGAATTACAAAGTCGCATCCTTCGCGTGGCCCACACATCCGTAAGCCTTCATAAGAACTACATTCCAAAACGTTTTCAAAAATATAATCAAATCAGGAAAGAACTATTAATTCTTGTATATACAGTCGCTCTATAAATTGATGGTAAAGAATTCTGCATTCTGCATATAATTTTCATATTAACTTATTCATATTTCACATTACTTTATTGTCTGTTACATTTAATTTGTTTGACAATCTTGACCTTTTTGTGACAATTATGTTATCATTGCCTATCTGTGAACTCAAATTGGCTAAATGATGACCACAATGTGTTATATTTGTCATGTGTTAGATTATTATCATAGGTGTATCATTAATTGTTTGACATCAAATTATATATTTTTTTAATTTTAACTAAAATATGACTGAGAATTGATGATAATCTTCCACCATAAAAACCAATGCTCGATGCTCCGGAAGATTATCAATCGAATGGTATCAAAATTTTAAGTTCTGCCTAAAAACTTTATGCTAAAAAAATAAGCATACTGTGTAGCTGTCATCAGATTGTGGGTGCCGGTATAAAAAGCTTCGAATTGATACCGATGATGTTTTTTTTTTTAAACATCATTTGGAGTTGTTTTCGTTGTACTTTCAGTTGTACACATGATGAACTAAATAAATCCTGCTGCGGAGCCATATTTAAAAATGATAAGTTAGTAAATTGACGAAAATATTTTGAGGTATTTACAGCGGCACCCACAGCACAACGGCACACTCTCTTTTATGATTGCAAACTTAGACAGCTTGCATGCAACATTTCGATTTGCAACATTCCCCTAAATGATTGAACTATTCTCTTATATGATTCGAAACCCTGTAAATTTGAAATTGGTAGGCAAAGGGCAAATATTTGGAGAAAATTAATGAAAGCATGACTGGTGAGAGCTCGGAGTCGGAAATAACCGATTCCGATTCCGTATTCAGAATCAATTCCAAAGCCGATTCCGAAATAGATTTCGGAACCGACTCCAATTCCAGAACCGGCTACCGAGTCAGAATCGGCTCCGGAGTCGGAATCAAACTTGGCTCCAGAATCGGAATCAAACTTGGCTCCGGAATCGGAGTCAGTTCTAGAATTGAAATAGAATTGATTTCGGAACTGGTTTCGGAAACTGATTCCGGACGTACTATTCGATCCGATTCCATTAAACTTCGGAGCTATTCGGAATCGAATCCGACCAAAATTTCATTTTTCCCATCACTAATTTGCATGACTTTCCCAATTAGAAGACTTTTAATTCATTGCAAATCTAATGTAAATTGCGCAAGTCATAATGTAATCTAAATTGCAAATGATCGTATGATCTTGTTTTGAGATGTTTACAATGATTTTCATCAAATAGGGTAGCAATATAACCAAGATATATCGAAGATCCTTCATGATCAGAGAACAATGTGTTACTTCTTTTTTTAAATTTAAATGTGAAGTGGAGTTTGTTGGAACGTTGCTGAAATTAAGGCAAATATTTCACGCAATGTACCTTAACGCGTTTGGGTAGCACAAGTAGCACCACTACATAAATGAGTAAACCCGTTTACTAAAGTAAATAAATGCATAACCAATGCAAAAGCAATCAAATCACACCCTACCTGTGTTTCCGTAACGTTCAACAGCTTGGCCATTTCCGTCCGCTCGTTCGACGAAAGGTACTTCTTCACCTCGAACTGTTTCTCCAGCTCGAAGATCTGGCGCCCGGTGAAGGTGGTGCGCGCCTTCTTCTTGCGCCGATGATGACTAGGGGCGCTAGTGGTGGTCGTTTCCTCCTCGGTCAGCACGGCGCCGGCGGTCACACCGTTCGTCGGCACGCCCGCCGGCTTCGGCAGCGAAAACAGCGTCGACATGGTCATTGTGGCCGAGGCGACAGCATCGCTGACCGCGCTAAAATGGCCGTCGGCCGTCGAGGAGTCATCGTTCGACATGCAGATGTCCGAGTCGGCATCGCTCGAGTGGGCCAGTGCTGGAGGTGGCACAACACTCCGCGGACGTTGCTGGTGGTGGGCCGGCGTAAGATGGGCCGGCGTGTGTCGCTGATGGTAGTGCACCGAGGAGGATCGTGTCGATTCTTGCGTGGAGTCTGAAAAGAGGAAATAATATAAATTTATTAGTTAGTCATGTCCATTTGCTCGTCTTCTCAAACTTGAGAGACTTGACTTGACTTAAAACTGGAGAGAAGCAAAGAGAGGTGCTGATTTTACCTTCTTCGGACATAATTTTTCGCTCGTGAAAACGTTCCAATGAATTCCGACCTAAGCTGGGCGTTTTTCTACGCACAGGAGGCGTTACATTCGCCGACGAGGTGTGTTTCACTATGCACAGATTGAGCGGTTCATCGTTGGGACTCATGGTGCGCGTCCGTTCGACCACATTGGGCCGCTTCTCTTCGATCTCCTCCTCATCGCTGTCATCGTCCTGATCGACGGTAATGTTGTCCTCGTCCTCGACTATCGATCGCTGCTGCTGCTGATGCTGCTGCTGCTCCTCGACATCAGTTGGACGGTAATAGGTGGACGAAACGTCATCACGGCATTCCTCTTTGCTGGCTGCGTCGAAGAGACTGCGGTACGGCAGTTTGGTGTGATTGTCTTCCCCCATTGGGACATGGGAATTTGGCGTACCAGCAGCAGCGACGCCCGTTCCCTTCCACCCCAGAATGTCCATGATGGAGTGCGGTGTCGGTGGCTGCTTCGGTGGGTTCGCGTACACGTGTGGATGCCACTGGGTTTGTTTTGTCCATTCATCGCTCGGTGCTTTGCTGTGCGCGAGCGGGGTACTTCGGTTGATGTCGTGATCCTCGGCCGTGTCGTCGTTGTGGTCACCATTTTTCAAGATCCTGTCCACGGATATGGATCGTGGTGGATTGTGATTGTTTGACTCATTGTTGCTGGGCGGTTGCTGCTGGTGCTCTTTGTCACTGTGGTTCGGTGAATGCTGATCATCCGGCACGTTGCTGTGGTAGAGATTCTTCACCTCTAGAACCTCTTCCGCTTGGGTCATTTTTAGTTCACTGGGCCTGGGAGCGGGGGGCGCACAGGTTTCAATCAATCTTAAGCTCGACGTACGTACGAATCACATCAAATACCCGTAACACGTGTTTTTCGCAGAGCTTATCTGAAAAACATAATAGATCATATGACATAATTAAAATGTATATAAAAGTAAACCTGTTTAGACAATTATGAATGCCAGTAGAGCAATCCCTTTTTCTTTAGAGACTTCAATGCTATCAAAAGACAGGAACAGGACAGCATAAATATAAAACAGCTTTTAGATCTGTTTTCTAAACTTCACCCTTAATATTTCGTGCAATATACCACGAATTGACGAGTAATAAATTAAATATGAAAGCCAAGGAGCATGACCATGTTGTCCATTATCAAGGTAATTTAATTAATTGTTCAGTGAACAAACAAAATTGAAAAACAAACATCAACATCGACGTTTTCCGGTCCCAATTACACTGCTTTCTTTACCGAAAGACGACAGTATCAGTTGTATAAATAAAAACGAAACATCGTTGGCCTCATCGAACCAAACAGTGTGACGAAATCTCAAATGTTCTATTAATACCCACTTCATGTCACTATAAATATGACAGGACAGTCAAATTCATGGTGAAAAATATTCCATCTGCTTCAACTCTTCTCGGCAGCGGACTAATAAATTTGATGTGGCCCCCAACATTTTCATTCTTTACGATCCACCATCACCACCGTTATTAAGAATCATGATGAGATTAAGCAACCACGCTCCCTCTTTCTCCCTCCATCTCTCATGCTCTTTTCGCTTTTTGTATGAGCAATTATTTAAAGGAATAATATGTCTTTTTCATTTTGTCGCAGCTTTTATAGCCTAAGTGACGTAAATTAAATTTGTTTACTTGTTGCGACCCTAATAAACCATAATCTCCAATGTATCCAATGGTATCGATTCGTTTGTTTGTATGATACTGCTTTCAAATTCACGTAATCTGTTGCATTTGTGTGATGCAATCAAACTACTATTTTATTTATTTTTTTATCTATACCACGGCACATACATTTATATTTATCTACATCGCGGCATGAAGCTGACTTGGTTTTATCGAAACATAACACACATTTTAAAATTCTTCTAGAATTTGTGATAAAAAAAAAACTTTGACCCAGTATTCGTGTTATTCGAGTATCCGGGCGAGGTCGAGTCCCGATGAGCCCTGATAAACGGCGTTCCACTATAAGTATATTTACAAAACGTCAATAAAACGTGTTAGACTGGAAAGATCCTATTGGATTCCAAATTAGCCCGTATAAATAATTGAGAACCCCTGAAAAACACTTATAGGCAGAATATTAGTCAGAAAGGCACAACGGTTCAATTGGAAACCTGTTTAAATATCTTATTTCTTAGAAACAATTTCTTTGTCGTAACAATAGCACTTTCATTGCTCATTACAGAAAACAGAGTCAAAACTGATAATGTTGTGTCTGACGAGTTCGATAGTTTATCTGGAGTAATCCAAGGTAGTAATTTAGGACCGTTGTTATTCTTGCTGTTTATCAACGATTTGACCACTTGTGTTCCACCCAATATTTGTCTAGTGTATACTGACGATATTAAACTGTGTTTGCCTGTTAAAACTCGGAATGATTGTTGTTTATTACAACAGTTCATAGACTCTTTGAATTATTGGTGCTTAGATAATGTTATAGATCATTCGCAATTGACAAATGCTTCATAACAACGTTTCACAGATTAAAGCACCCAATTGAATTTGATCATTATCGGGCAGGTAGGACATTACTTCGTCGGCAGCATGTGTGCGATTTAGGCTTGACTTTGGGCTCATACATTATTATGGTTTATTGATCGTCAACTTCGCGAAAGATATGATCTATTTTGCCTAAAATCAATCTATGTTTGTTTAGCTCGTTCCATTATTTACTATTGTTCTATTATTTGGTTTCCGCATATTGCTAGTTGAAAATCGTAATTAAGTTTAAATCTGTTCAACATAGTTTACTAGACTATCTATGAATTTTCCACCTTTGAGAGGTGTTAATTTTATGCCAGGCTATTTTATTTTTATTTTATTAATTGCTCGGTCACGTTGGGTTACAGCAATAGTGCTTACTGACTATAGTATACAATTATTCACGAAGGAGTTGGAAGGAGTTTATGGTACGGAAAAGGAGCGAAGACGGGATCGGTAGACAGGATAGGATATGTTGAAATCGAACAGATCAGAAGTACTATTAAAAGACGACATAGCTCTTACAAAAGACTCATTGCGAGCAAAACGTGTACGACATATAGGTAACTGGAGACGAAAACGATATCGTAAGGTGCGACAAGGTGCATACAAATGTAAGCGCGACAGAAGTGAAGGAGTATCAATCGTATTGGGCAATATGCCAGCGACGAAAGAAGCCTGAGCGACCGAGAGGCGGTGCTCCAACTTGGCAAGGCTTAATAGAGTGCATCTATCGTCATACGAAGGAAGCGGAATAGAGTATAGTGTATATAGAGTATATAGTGACCATTGTTTGTTCTTAGGTCTTTAAACGCATGAACATCGTCACAAAGTTAATCAATGTGTGTTTGTCAGCAAATTATTAAATAATGAATTGGATGCACCTTCTCTATTAAGAAAGCTTAACATTTATGCACCTGCTAGAACACTTCGATCGCACAATTTACTTAATACCGTACCGCACACTCTATAAAACTAACTATCCTGTATTATTAATGGCAAACCAATTTAAGGACAGGATTGATCATTTTGATTTTTATCTCCCGACGTATAAGACGAGCCTTTTATTGCTTTTCAATTTAAATGATAATATTCGTTCATCTAGGGATTAGTTCGAATGTTAATAATAATATAGTTTAATAAGTCGTAACCCAAATATGCAGGTTAAGTATATCTATAAATAAATAAAATTGAACTGGAGAAAGCTGAACTAATAACATCCTATTGCACGCAGCAATTATTTGTCGGGGTATTCATTCATATCTTAGACCTTTCCTCTCCTTCCAGCACACACTTACTAAGTTCCTTAGCATCTGTGTCGGAAAGCTAATGATGATCGCATTTGATATTATTTAGAAGGGGTTTCATATCTCAGATTGTAGCATGGTTCGTTCCAATTTTTAATTATTATTAATCATGAATTATACAATCAAAGAAGAACATTATCTATTAAGCTAACATTTATTTTTGGAATTAAAGAGGCGACCAATGAGACCAATAGGTTGACTATTGATTTGAAATTAAAAATAACTATAGATTTGAAATTTAATCTTATCTTATTGAAAATTATATCTACAATGAGAACTTTTTTGCATACTTTATATGTTATTTTTTAGTCAAACCATGGCATTGGTAAAGCCTTATGAAACTTGAGGTAAATTACTGTTTGATCAATGGTTGTATGGCATTTTATTATGAATCGTTCATTACGAGACTAAAAGGGACAAAAAAACATTTAAACATTAATCAGGAGCATATTTATTCACACACACTCACAAACGACTTTTGCCCCGCGAGCACGCTTGTGTTCAAAATCGTTCAATCGCCGTTTATGTTTAGTTGCACAGCAAGTGCGCACCGTTTATGCAATAAATTATGCAACATTATAGCAAATGTTAACCATATTGCGCTGCGTGCCCGTGTGCGTGTGTATGCCACCAGTATGCCCGGCGTAGTGCTAATAAAATTGTTTTGCAAACATATCATCGCAACCAGCGCAACTTAGAAGACTTCTTCTTCATCCGGTTCATGCTTGCAAACTCGAGAACGTTTCCCAAACTGAGCGCATCCCACACCACCCTCGCAACAGCCCAAACGAAATCGCTTTCCGCATCCGCAAGTTCGGCAAGTTCTACATTTCACCACGGATCAATAAATCGTTCCCGGAACTATTTCTCCATGCTTCTTCGGCATCATGATGTATCAGCCACCAATACAAAACAAACTGTAGCTCATGCTGCAAATACGCCAGAATCTCCCGGGGCGTTCCGGGGTTACTGTAGCATTATTGTCCATCCCGGGGCAGCTCACGGAATGGATCCATTCCACATTGCTTCCCTACCGTTTCCCTCTTCACTTCCAGTCGAACCACACGCTTGCACTTAGGTGCACTGCAACCCCGGACAGGGGGGGGGGGGGGAACTAAGGCTAATGCCCACAACCCACCGGAGGCGTTTATCGAAAGGAACGCAAAATTTATTCAATTATTAATAAACACAAAATGGAGCACACACACAGAGTGGCCCGGCCGGCCGGTTGGCAAAACAAATGTTAAACCATGGAAACTGATGATGCTGTGGCGAGTGTTCTCTGGGAGATGATGATGATGATGGCGAAGTACCATACTTCAACCGGACAAACACACACAACGGAGCCGGAGAAACCCAAACCGATCGAATTTATCGATGCACACAAACACACTCCATTCGGGGGTGTGTGGGTGGGTGTGTTGGGGTGCCCGGGTGTGTTAAATTTGCATCAGGCAGATTGTTCGCATATCGATTTAATTGTCTTATGTATCTTTTATTCATACTCATATCTGTCACAATGTCTCACCACATTCCCCTCGCAAATAACCTTTTGCACCCAAACCACCATCAGCAGCACCATCATCATCATCAGCCACATCGTCGGTGTCACCAGGCGAGAGCACATTTTCGAAATACTCTTTCAGCCCTCTTACTTCCCCCTTCCCCCTGCTACTACTACTACTCTACATCATCATAATCGTCAATAACAATTTCATTAAGCATTCCGCTTGTCCTCACTGCCAGCACTGCCTGCATCACTCAGCAGAACCGTCCACCTTTGCCATGGACTGCGCAAATCACAGACTCGTGGACGTTGCGGACGGGAGATGCATCCGGGAAGTGGCGCGCGTACGTCGTCAACAGTTTCGTTGGTTGGTTGGTTGGCGTGTCTGCTCCAAAGCGAGCACAAGCGATGAAGAACAATTTAAGCATGCCATGAGAATGCTCTTCTCTGTCTATCTCTCTCTCGTTCATCCCAATAGCCCACGAAAAGATGTTCTTCTTCGAGTCGAGTTGAGACAATTCGGGACACTGGTGGCTCCTCTCGCATGCTTCTCCCTTTCCCTTTTGTTCACGACGCAATAAAAGGCCGGGGTAATCTACACCAATAGAACAGAAGTTGGACGCTGTGCGAGTAGCCCGTCTGTCAGAGGGTCAGAAAGATACCTCATCTTCATCTCACCCATCATCATCATCATCGCCATCATCAATTTCCTCCTCCGAAACCTTTCGGAAGCGTACATTTTCGATTACGTTTTTGAAATGCCAGCCCACCGGTTATGTATGGCCTGTCGGTGGTGTTCAAGCTTCTCTTCCTCATGCCTTTTTCCGCTGGTTTTACAGTCTCACCGTCTCCCACAGATGATGCGGGATGAAGCGGGTCGCAAGATGGATGCAACGCATCGCACCAGAATTATACGAATGATTTGCTCGAATCATATACACGTATACATAGGACGTACCGCCATCCACACACACACATACACACACACGTGCACAGTATAAGTATATGGGTGCGTGTTTGCTACGAAATGAGTCAATTACCATTTAACATCGGCGCACCCTATGATGTTAATTGATGGCTTGTGAAGTATCTTTCATTCCCTTTCCCAAATCTTCCCAGCCATGGCCGTTCGTGCGTTCGTCTGCTTCTCTTCCGTGTACCATTCTTTCCTACCACCCTCCTCCTCCTTTTCGCATGGGTTGTTTGTGAGAGCGCGATCCAAACAACAGGACAATATCCGGAAGCAGCAGCAGCAGCAGCAGCATCTCGTTTATCTCGTTTCGTATCGGATGGTTTGGCAGAGCATACAAAGAGAGTATGGGCTGATGTGGATGTGTGTGAGAAAGAGGATGATGGAAGAGGATGGCGATGGGAAGGATGCTGCTGCGCTCGTGTGCATGGTTGGCTATATCAATCTACGGCACCGCTCAGTAAATACGGTCCACCTATACACCATCACGCTGCTGTACGGGGCAAGTGCGCGCACACACCCGCAACACTCTTCTGAACATGCCACGAACGCCACACACACACACACAATGCAAGCACAGGAAACGATAAGTTCCTATCGGGGTTTTTGGGCAATTAATCATTGGTAATGGAACGAACGTATTGCTAGCCTAGTGTACACAAGTGTAAGGAAAGGGACTTTTATCTGTTTTTCTCGTGTAAATGTTTTCAGCTTTTCGCTTTCATTGCCGTTTATTAACCCACTTCATTTTCTCGTTGCTTTTAGTTTCGTCTTGCTTCTTCGGAACCAATCAATTGTGATGAATAATAGCCTAGCACAGGTTAAATTGATAACGTCCAATCCAGTAGAAGAGCATATCAATACATTTAAAAGGTTGTAATATTTCTTGGCGTGTGTTTTTGCAAGTGTTATGATGGCTTAAAATTAATCTAGTCTTATTCACGATTAACTGAAATGACTTTTAATTAAATGTGTGCATCCATTTACACACGATCAAACGTATTTCAATGCCCGTTCCGATTCTTCTTTTATTAATAGGAAACCAGCACAGGAGATAAAGGAAGCTTTATTTCTTAAGATCATTGTGCCAAAAAAGAAGAAATAATAAGAAATGCTATTCCATAAAATAATTCGAAATACTGTTTCGTTTAATTAAATATTATTTTCAATTTTAATTCAGACTAATAGCAAACTAAATATACCCCAAATATCTTTTTTAACATATCAATATAAATTTATATGATCAATTCAATATTTAAATAGTTCAATATTAATCAATCTATCAGTACAAATGCAGGGATGGTATGATTTGAACCATAAATTCAGTTGGCTTAGTTAAGAACGAATAGAAGTTTTGGTATTATGAATCAACTGTTGTTAGCCAAGGGAAAAGTTGAGATAAATGCTTAAATGTTTTAATGTGTTTGTCATTAATGTGCGATACCATGAAGTAATGATGTACACAATTTTTATGGTGGTTTAAGACATTTAAAATAAATATTTTATTTTATTTTTCCAGAGTACATGCACAACATTTTTTATCAATGGAGTATTTAATTTCTAAACATGGTGCGTAAAACAAGTCAAACAATGTTATTTTAATTGGTTATTATTATATATAGTCCTGTGTTTTCGCTTGGTGCACACCATCGAATGTAAACTCCTTCATCAGCAATTGGCTATTACAGCCGAGGTTTTGATCACGTGTTCGCATGTGAGTGAAAAGGATATGAAAAGCTTATTTATATAGTAAAAAATATAAACAACAGCTTTAGAACATTGTGATTAATCAACAATAAACAAGTCAGTCAAATTATTTTATTACCTTCGCTTAAACAATGTGTGGTAATGCGCAAGACAAGTCCAAACAAACCTTGTATATGGGCAATTACAAACTGTTTCTCACGTAAGAGGAGGCACTTCTAGCTAAAAATGTTTTATTTTTACAAATGGATAAAAATGCTTCATTTTCTGAAAATTCAAATACACTTGCGCAAATAAATCCAATGCGTATTCAAGGTATAAATTCGATCCATTTGCCACCAGTGTTGGGCCGTTCGGCAAGACAAACGCAGAACATGTGCTAACAACAACGCAATCAAGATTTTTAAAGATAAGCATACAATGAACGCGCTCGAGGGGTCTGGAGCTTAAAAGAGATTCATTTTAAGAGATACTAATTGATCATAGAGAGACTTTACTGTAAAAAAAACATCGCTTAAGTGTGTTTAAATAAAATTCCTGTTATGACCATTTTGCACAATGTTATTGCATTGCGATTTGATTGAAGAAAAAAAACGCTCAAATATAAATTACAATAATTACAATACATCAACAGCATTTTTAAAGGTAACTTATCATTCCGTGCCGCGCACCTTCACGCGCAAACGATGCGCCAGCAGAAAGCCGGAGGGGACCAATAATATTCGATGATAAATCATACCAGCAAATAAGTCTACCATTAATAGGCTGCTGCGATGAAACAAGCAATATCCACAGTGGGAAAGAGAGGCAGAGAGAGAGAGAGAGAGAGAGAGAGAGAGAGAGAGAAAGACAGTAAAAGGCGAGAGAGCGAATCAACAGAATGAGATAAAGTAGCAATTTGTTTGTGTTGGTAAGAGAAAGAGAGAAAGAGAGAAAGAGAGAAAGAGTGAATGAGAGAAAGAGTGAATGAGAGAAAGGGTGAAAGAGAGGGAGAGACAATTTAGAGGAAGAGCGAAAGAGAGAAAGAGTGAACTCAAAACGGAAAGCCCAATGCGAAGGGCGCCACGATCGCCGCGGAACGTTAAATGTGCAATAACGACCATTTGGCTAATTGTTTTAGCAAGCATAATACATTCACTTCGGCTTTGGAGTTAATTAGCGGCACATGAACGGTGCAGGGGCTAGGCCAGGGGCGTGGGGTGTACAAATACAATCCCCCTGCCTTTTCGATCCCACCCTTGCCTTTCCACACACACCCAATGACGCTGTTTGAACCGCGGGTGTATGTATATTTTACTGCTCTCGCTACACTTGCGTTTAATGTGCGCCTGCAGCGCCTGGAGAGGGTGGCGGTTGGGTGGCGGTGAAAGGTGGCGGAAGGGTGAGGTATGTGCGGTAGCGCCAATAAAATAAATCAAGCACATCATCGTGGCCGTAGAAGAGCGGACCGCGGCGCATTGATTGTTTGGCGGATTGTTTACTAATAGCTCTTTGGAGCCATTCCAAATTTAAGCTCTGCCAGTGATAATTGTACCCTACCTTCCCTTCTCTCTCTCTCTCTCTCTCTTCCTTCCTACCTGACCCGATTATGAAACCGGTTGAACGTGGTATTCGGCCGGTGCCAGTTTTGGGCAGGTTAGAAAAATTCCATTCCAAATTATCACTCCTAATAGCCTCTTCCCAATGCTTGATTTAGGGGCGTGATGGTTTAATTATTAAGATTTACGGTTTCAGGCGCTGTGCAGGTAATAAAAGAAAAACATGGGGATTTTATAGACCCATAATATAACGTTCCATAAAGCAGCCGCACCTTCAAACCATCGCAAAACGCATCGAAACTCGAACTTCGTCGAACCGTCATTACAAGTGCACAACACACATTCGGGCGCAATCGGTTGCAAAATGCACTTTCCATCGCAGCAGCGGCAGCGGTTCACGCTTCAATTTATCAATCCAACTGCTGTGACGTGGTACTCCGCTCATCGCACGGAATGCCATTTAAGTGCACCGCCGTCCCGTCCCCAGAGAAGAGACCCGTTCTCTCCCACCGCTGTTGGCACAAAAGGACGAAATAATTGAGTAATGCCAACAACATCACCCAGTCCCTACTACTTGCCGTCCCTTTGCGACCCCTTTGCACCATAAAACACACACAGACACAGACACAGTGTGTTGCTGCACATGCAATTAGATTCACATTACGTTCGCTCGCATAAAGGGAATGAGACACACTTCTCCCGGCTTCTCCCTGCTTCACCCCTTCTTCACATGTGTTGCTGACCTGTGTTGTTAAGCATAAGAAGGGCACAATGAAACCGTTCTTCTCAGGCATAAGTGGTTCCCCTCTTACACCTTACCTTTCCTATCCCATTTGCAATTCTCACACACCATCAAAACCCATCTTTCTATCCGGCATGATCCCGCACTCAGCATCCCCTCCGCAACGCTTGGCTCGGATAGTTTTCCCTTCCCAACCTGCTCTGCTCTGCCTACCCAGCGCCACATGTGTGTGTGTGTCTTTTCTATTCCATATCAAAGTAAGCACGGGCAAGGGGCAGTAAAGGAAAGGAAGCACGAGTGGAAGAGAGAGAGAGAGAAAGAGAGAGTGAGGTAACACGAAGGAGAGGAGCGACCAATTTCGCGGATCTTCCACACAGTCGCGAATGGCAAAATTGTAGATTTATCATTTAAGTGGTGTCTTGTTTTGCTCTCCACGTACCACCACCACCCCATCATCTCCACAAACCATTGCCAATTCGCCGAATTACCCACCCCATTAGAAGATGTATGCACGTACCGCTCCACCCCACACACACACACACACACCCACAGCCACCACCAATCGGCATGATGACGATGATGGTTGGCATGGCTACAGTGCAGGGTAAAAAAACACACTTGGGAGCAAAGAAAGGGTGCATGGGGTGGACGCTGGAAGTGGGGTGAATAAGTGTCTCGTTTTTCGATTGCACTGTGCGGTGTAGTGTGCGGTGTGGAGAGTTTTGTTTTGCTCTCGTTTTCTTTGCGGACTCCCTCGGGCACGCTGGCTGTTTGTGTGAATGTATATTTTTGCACTCAATGCACTCTTCCCATTCTGATCTATGTGCTGCTGCCCTCCTGCCTGTCTTACCCTCCCCCCTCTCCCTTATATATTACTCGTTGCCAGAGCAGCAGGCCTCATTCGCTTCGTAGCAGTCTATTTAACTGTAATTAACATTTGCCTTCGCATCATGACTTTTTCGCATCAACATTCAATTTTCTGTGACGGGAATGTTTTTCTTTTCTTTTTTTCTTTTACATTACTCGTACGTGCCTGTCTCCTCTCATTCCACTGCGTATGGGAACTAGGGGTAAAATTGGGCCTGCTAGGGAATTTGATAAATACAGTCGGAATTTACCAGTTGAACGCTTTTCAGTTAACATGCTTTTTGAAAGGATTTCCAGGGGTTCTCATAGTTGACGGATACTTTCTTGACTCTTTCCTATTGGAAGTGAACTTGGAAATTGGACGCCATGACACCGTTTTTGGGCAAGAAATTCCTATTTGATATGTCAAACAAGGGTGCTATAAAGTCTAATTCCCATAACATTAAGTTCATTTCGCGTAAGAAGGAGTCAATAAAGTGTCCCACAGCTATGAGAACTACTGGAAAACCCTGTATGCGCCTTTACGGTTTATTTGTGAACTTATATCAATCCAATTCTTCCAAACCACGTTCAAATTAGTGTTGGGATTAATGAATCCTTCGTTGAAATACATTCATATAATTCTTCAGTGATGAGTGATTCGAATCTCTAATCGACTCTTCAAGCATTCATCAATCTCTATAGATTCATGAATCTCCAGTCACGAAAGATAAATTACTCTTCAAAGACTCATGAATCTAAAAGATTCATAGATCTATTAAAATTCATATATATATATATATATATATATATATATATATATATATATATATATATATATATATATATATATATATATATATATATATATATATATATATATATATATATATATATATATATATATATATCCAGACATTCATGAATCTTTAGAGATAGTTTCAAAACAGTGAATTTGCGCGATTCTACCAAACAACATACCCGTCGTGGGTTCAAACCTCGTATGGACCATCTCTCCGTAGCAACAAGAAAAAACTATCCGGTTGCATGGACTTGCCAAGAAGTCTCAAAAGCCTGTATAGGCTGGCATGACCACGTAGGTTGTTACGCCGAGAAGAAAAATAATTAGAAGCTCAAGCTCTATGAATATTTGGATATGTATGAATCCCTGAATCGTGAATCTTTCGAGACATATGAAACTTTTGATATTCAAGAATCTTTCGAGATTCATGAGTCTTTCGCGATTCAGGAATATTGGCAACTGAAATTCAGATTTATTGAATCATTTCAAAGATTCATTCAGAATCATGAATCGAAAAAGTTGCAAAGCTCGACATTGTATGGATGTTAATGACGTGGTGATAATGTGCAAAATAGGCATAGAGCAAACGATCCATCTACGAAAAAAGGTTACAAAATGACCAAATATAGCTTTTTTGAACAAATGTGTTATCTTGTTAGTATTTTCATCAAATTTTATGAAAACAATCCTTGAAGAAATTTGAGCACATATCTCCTGCTACACTGGACAACTAACGAACATCGTCCCGAGTAGTTAACAACCTCTAAAATGCAGGAACATTAAATTATATGCTTTAAAATTGAAGCGTCTATACTCGGTTTTTAAGGAGTTCCCATAGCTTATTGGACATCATCTTAACTCTTTCGTTACATCTGGGGCAGTGAACTTTACATCTGGAGAATTGAACACCATGGTACCTTTTTTCGACAGGCTTTTTAACAATTCCTATTGGATATGTCCAAAAAGGAGGCCATCCAGGACCCATGAAATAAAGTAAGTTTCCCGTAAGAAAGAGTCGAGAAAGTGTCCCAAAACAATCAGAACCCCTGAAACCCCCTTTGAACTGAACCAGAAGCGTTTTAGGACAGCGATGAAATGCAAACTGCTGAAGGAATGACTACAAAACCATGGCATCATCATGTAGCATTGGTCAAAAGAACATGGCCATTTTGCTCGTGTGTAAGCTTGTGTATATCGTTGCTTATTACATGTAAAGCCATGCATTAATTTAGTTACTTTCTCTTGTTATGATGCCTCTTAAAGTTTACTCTTTACAACTTTTCGTTTATTTATGCTGAGTTAAATAAAATGATCCTCACTGTGCCCCCACGAGGCCTATTTTGCCCCGCGTTCCGCTACCCATGGAGAGTTGCTGGTTCAGTATTTGAGTTCGCCAATCGGTGCGCACACACTTGGGTGATGATGTAGCGCGCCCGCAACCACGACGATGAGATGATGACGGCGATGATGATGCCGACACGGTTCATAACGAAATGGGAGAGTAAAAACACGCAGATTGCATTTGATGCAATTTACAACTAGCAGCGATCGAGTTCCAAACACACAAACACACAGACACACACACACACACACAGCGAGAGTGCCACATTGCATCTTTAAGATGGTCCGGCGATGGAAAGAGCGCACGGTCGTTTGATTATGGGCAGAGGCAGCAGTGTCGGGCAACTTGAGAGGCGCACACATGTGCGACATGTGCATTTTCGTGATTTATCCACACAGAAAGCAGTGCATGCACTACCACCATCGTCATCACATCACGGCCACAGCGTCATTTCGGTTGAACGGTTGTCATTTATTTTATTAGCCGTACACCGCACCGCACGGCTCACCGCGCCCCGCCATTGACACCTTTGCGCAAAGCTGCTGACCGCGCAGCCCAGCCACTTGAAGGGACTGGCGAAGCCGAGGGATTGAGATGCGTTCAACTTACTTAATTTAGAGTTTTGCTCCTACTCCAGACGCTGCACTAAATTGCACTATCCGCACCAGAAGAGGCGACCTTTTCGAGCAGTGGCGCACAAGCGAAGCGTTCATCCCTTTTGCGCAAACGGGCTGCGCTCCATGGCGACGGCAAATGCGGTAACACACACTTTAATTAGTAGGCGACGAATCACATTTTCTGCCGCGTACTGTCACTCCGTTTGCCGATGGGTGGCCGGAGGAAGAGATCACTTGAACTGAAGAACGTGAGCCTCCTCACCTCACCCCACCCTTGTTGCACTTATTCGATGCACTTGTATCGTTTTTTTCTTCTCAGCAATCGTTGACTCAATTTTAATAGCCCATCAAACGTCAATTAAATATGATCAAACTGATCCACCCCCACCAAACCCACCCACGAGATGGCAGCAGGTGATAAGCCAAGGTAAGAGTGCAGGCAGGCGTGCGAAAATAAAACACTCGACGTGGGGAAAATGTGATGAAAATAGATCCTCCAAAGGGAGACCCTGGCCACCCTTCACTGCACTAATCGCTCCCCGCGCGTTCCACTTACCCGTAGCCGAAATGGTGGTGGTGTGAAGCGTGCGCGCGGTTTTAATATTTTAACGATCGATCGCTAAACGCCACCATCGTTCGTCAAGCCCGCTCGGCACGCCACCGCTGATGATGAAGAGGGGAGGGTTGATTTTTGTTTTCTTACTGGTCCTGTGCGAAGGATTGAGTCACTGACAAATGGCACCTTTTTATTGCTCTTTTTTTGTTGTTTTGCTTCTTCGCCACTAGCCCTTTCGCGCACTTGTACACTTGTTGCCCGCGTTGGCTATAAAATAAACACGTTTCCACTCTATTATCGGTGAACAGCAGCAGCAGCAGCAACAACAACAGAAAAATATAAAACAATAATTGTAAGCAATAATCAATACACACTTATGCGCTCGGATGCGCACGCGGCCGGGACGGTGGAGGACGGCGTAATGTATACGGCACTAGCAGCAGCAGCAGCAGCAGTAGCACTTGGAAATCAACACTACACTACACACACACACACACACACACACACACACAAAAGCCATTCACACTGATTCAAATTGCTCAATAACTGTCACTGGCAGAGGCAGACCCCGTCGGCCACCAGAAGAACCCAGCACCAAATCAAGCGCAATGGGACACGGACCGACCCCAAATGGATACAACCGTTTGCTGTATCGCTGCTGCTGCTGCTGCTTCTCAGTAAATTGGTTCATTCATCTTCCGCACACACTTTCTTTCCGAACCAAACAAAAAAATAAATAAACGGCAAACGAGCAAGAATGGACACGGAGCGCGCGGAGTGTTGTTCTTGCTACAAAGAACCGTACAAACGCGCAAACACACACACACACACACCGAGAGAGCGAGAGAAAGGGCAGCGCGACAAGTCCAGGCAGGCAGCAAACTATTTCGTAGCGTGTAACGACACGCGATCAAAACGCAAAAACGCCCGGCGAGGTTTTTCAGAGGAATTATTATTCAATTTACTCCGCACCCGCATCACACGCTCGCTCTCTTTCTCTCTTGCAGTGCGCTCTCTCTCTCTCTCTCCCATTCACTCTCTCCACACTGGAGCGAGCGAAACGGAACGAGCCATTCTTTTGCTCTCGTTTACTCTTTCGTTTCGCTCACACTGCTGTTCGCTCACACTGCGCTCCGGTCGCGGTGTTGTTTGCCGCCGTTATTCCTAGAATAAACTGGCCACCTTCATGCGCCAGCGGCCGGGTTTGCTTGTCGCTTAAATGTTCCATTTCGGTTGCTGGCAATTGGTGAAGCCAGAAGTGGTAGCACGGCGGCCACTTTTTGCCCAGAACTATGATGAACCACTTACCCGGGCGGGCAGGGAAGTGTAGAAACAGAGAGAGAGAAAGAGAAAGAGAGAGAGAGAGAGAGAGAGAGAGAGAGAGAGAGAGAGAGAGAGAGAGAGAGAGAATGTTCACCTAATTTGAATGTAATTCGTGTTGCATTGCCAGCACGAAACAGCTCAAAGCACGGGAAGAGATGGTGTAATAATTACGGGTAAGAAGTTCCAGTTCGGCGAAGTGTTTTAACCGTAATAAGAGTTGCTGGCTTCGGCTGAGAACCGCAGGAAACATTAACAAGATAATCACTACACAAGACACGGTTTAAACTGATTTATGGACAGTGCCGTTAATCACACACAAACGAACGAGAGTTTGATAACTGACGAATTGGTGTAACAAAAACTATGAAAAAACAAACACACACACACACACACTTTTTCACCGCAGTAGTGGAAAATGTCAAGTGGAACCGAAACGTCTGAAAGGATCAGAATATTAGTTCTAGCCATGAATAATAATGACGGATTTTCGTCTGCGCTCAACATTATTTATGAGCACAATTAGCACACTGACAAGACGTAATAATGTCGTAAAAAACAACATGAGAGAGAGAAAGAGAAGGAGGAATTACAGTTTAAAAAAATGGCAGAAAAAATGGAACCACGCAAACCGCTCGCAAAACAATGTAGAGTCAAAGGTAGGCGCAATTCAAAATTCACCAATACGCTCGTTAGATCTTCCCTACAGCTGCTGGCAGCACACCCGCGGCCAAGTAAAAAATGGGTTCAGATAAATACGGCGCGTAAAGATGAACTGAGAGTAATGGGCGAACTACCACACACACACACACACACACACACACACACACACACACACACACACACACCCAGCACACTGAGTTTCAATCCAATCCATCCATCTCTACTCCCCCTGCCCCATGGAAAGTCGAAACGGATTTCAATAATTAGGATGACAAAGGGAAAATGTGAGATGGGAAGTGAATGGGATGCTGCTGCTGCTGCTGATGATGACGATGATGACAAACGCACGGCAGCGTAAAAGAGAGATGAGTGCACTCCGTTGGCTTTGCCGGTGTTGGTGAAGAGGGAAAAGGGCTTGCCGGGAGAGCAGGGCTTACTTCATTATTGTGGCCCACGTTATATGCCCCCAAGTGACGGAGCAGAAGTGGAAGGGCGACGAGAAACGAGAACCTCTTGGAAAAACGCTTAAACGGTGCTCTTAATTGAAACAAACAGTGACAAGCGCGAAACGATCCAGAGCACGGCCCGCTGTGATGGGAGAGAGTGAGAGAGAGAGAGAGAGAGCGCGAGCGAGAGAGGTGAACAACACGACGGCAATAATAACAAGCGGTACTAATAGCAGTAGCAGCAATAATAATAATAACAACAACAGCACCATGAACAACAATGTAAACGCGCCTCTCGTAACCGACACCCAAAAACCGAACCTTTCTGTTTTTTTGTTTGTTTCGCCCTGGCTCTGTTTAGCTTGCTTTTCCTCTCCGGAAACCAACCGTCGTCATTACACCGTACCTCCACCACCAGCCACTACCGCCACTAACCCCTGTTGGGAAAATTCACCGAACGTAGCACAGCACGACACACCACAGCACGGCACAGTCCGCTCGAGTATAGCCAGAAGGGAAAAACCGTTCTCGGGGCGCAGCGTTTCAAAAACTGCTCCCGCACTGCTCCGTGTCAATTTATCGACTATTAACGCACACAAAAACTCCGAATGTCAATTTACAACTGAAACCATTTGTCTGATTTGAGAAACAAACACACATCAAGGAAAAGGCAGTAAAAGATAATCGACTCCCCGCGCGCACTAATGGAGCATAGAATTACATTCATATTCATCGCGCGCACACACAGCCAACACACCATCATCATGCCGTATATTATTACTGCTGCTGCCAACCTCCGCCACCACCACCGACGATATCCATCTCGCTCGCACAGCTGCCCATGTGCTGGCCATTTCGCACCGAGCTGAACTGCGAGAGAAGATGTGGCCGAGAGAGCGAAAGGGCGAGCGAGCGAACGAGTGAGTGAGTGAGCGGGACTCGAAGCTGACCCGATTGGTTCGGTGTGTGAGTACGCTGCGAGAGTGTGCAGGCGGCGCGCGAGAGCAATGCACACGCGAGCCGCAGAGACGACAGATTGCGCAAAGGCGGAAGCAGGATGGCACGATAGCCGGCCGTACATACAAGCGCATCGCTGCCCTGCCCTGCCCCGCCGTACGGTATGTCGGCAGTGGTGGTGGTTAGTGCTTTATTGCGCTTGTTAAACGGAGTTCTTTGATTGACCGGGTCCAATGGGGCCCGGGGCGGGGGTTGGTGGACGGGTTCGGCTAAAGCGAGGAGGGAAATTGGAAAAACGATTTTGATTTGAATGCCCCTACTCTCATATGTATATAATTTTCTGCTTTATTTTCTTCCCTCCCGGTTTCCAACGCGCTGCCGGGTGAGGACGAACCTTTAACAGCAGCACAACAACAACAACAACAACAGCAGAGAAAGAAACAAGGGAAAATTAGGGACGGCCGGCTGGGAAGGGATGCAACGATTCAAGTGTATCATCTTCGTTATCTGCGGAACGGGAGCGAATAAGTGCCTGCTAACACACATCATCCCCAATCGCTAACGCACGCTGGCACGCTGCGGCGCACGAGATCACAGACAGAGCCACACATACACACACGAGAGGATAGAGCGCATCTGGCGGAAGGGCGGCCGGTGGAAGGAAAGAGTAATGTCGTCTTCCTTTAAGCGCTTGTTCGGCGATTTAATTCGCACTTGTCGCCGCAGGTCGCTCGCTCAAATCGCCTCCACTCTTCCTCTCTCGCTCTCTTTCTCTCTCTCTCTCTCTCTCTCTGACTGTTTCTCCCTTTTTCTCCCTTATTTAAATGAGACCGCCTGAGAACAACAGTAGTCACTCGGCCACGGTTGATTGATGTACTGCGAACGTTTTATTAGCTGCGACGATGAAGAACGATATTGGATCAACTTTACCGGTCGCACGCAATTGCCGTTGCCACGACTACCACCGACTGCTAAATGGGGTGGTGGTGGTGGTTTGGATGCTGTGAAGATGTTCCCTTTTGTTAGCGTTATCTCTAATAGCATCGGCGAATCGATGATCGGTGGTGTCCTTTTTAACCAGAGCATGTTTGCGTTCATCTTGAAGATTATTAAGGACTTTAGGGGAACTGACGAACAAGAACATTGTTCAAGCATTTAGCAATCAATTCATGTAAAATATAGAATAAACCAAAAACTTTCATTTAGGTTTAATAGCTCCAAATGATGTGCATGTCTGAGCGACTGATATTTTCGAAATTATGATGAAATCTAGGAAATGTCAAAAAGATAAAACAAAATTAAGCAAATACAGATTTGTATGTAAATTTTATTCGAGTAACATAATATTTGAGCCAGTTTCGTATTGCTGTCGTCTATCGTACTGCTTAAGCACATGTTCGTTCTGGTTGAGTTGACGAGATTCCCATTCTTTCCGGTAGTCTCCGGTAGTCAATTGGATCGACGCATCAGCTCTTCCAAGGTCGACCGTAGCAAAGTTTGACTATACATTTACGAGGCAAGAATGTTAGATTATACAAGATAAAGCATTTACTTCCTTAAACCAATGTCATTAGGCCACCATTAAGGCCGGGATAACGGACTGGCAGACGAGGGCGCGAGACCGCGAGCGGTTTCGGACACTCTTGAGGCAGGCCAGGACCGCAAAGCGGTTGTAGCGCCGGATAAGTAAGTAAACCAATGTAGGACTTCTACATTCTCATGCATACATTCTAGCTGTATGCATTACGGAATAATATTTTGTTAAATGCATACATAATTCATGCACTGAATAATGATTTAGGTTTATGTAAACAAATATATGATTTGAGATATTTTAGTTAACTTGAAAATAAATATGTAGTTTTGAACGATTTAACACTATGAAACTGTTAATAGCACTAAAGAAAACTGGAAATGAGCTTTTGCTGTAATGCTAGCTCTGTTTTATCATTTTTTGCTAGTCCCGTAGTACTTTCGTCAATTGATACCCCGTTAAGTTCAAGCTACGTTTGGACCAATCCCCATACGCCAGAATGATTATCCTGCTGGATTAAGCAGGCTTATACCATCTAAGGTTATTGCACTCAGAAAGAAAACGTTAATCTAATTTAATGGACACTGATAATTCTGCGATGAAATATTCTCATTTGAGCCTGCATACAAAGAACAAATTACATCTTTATTTTGTACGATTTTTTTATTTAAATTTTTACCATGTTTTCGATCGATATTGTCTAGGGATTACAATAAAATTATTAGTTTTTTAGTTAACACGCTTTTCCATACAAAAACAATAAGATTCTTCTCGACAGGCCATGAGATTATTTTAAATTGTTCAAAACCTAGTTTGAACATTCAACTTAAAAGCATGCCAACTAAAAAACGTTCAACTATTGAATTCTGACTGTAGTTTGATGCATGAAACATAAAATGTAAGCATTTATAATTTTTATTCTTAGCATAGTGTCATAATAAAATATATAATAATAGAAGCAAGCAAATTTAAAAATCAATTGTTATGGAAACGTCGATTCGGACCTTTATAACGAAATACGTTATTAAGGCAGACACATGAATTTGCCTCCTGGGCACAAAACAAAACTATGCGATGATATGCTTCGATGTTTTGACTACGATATGACAGTGGTATGTTTACGTTCGGCATAGCAAAAGCCTTTAACCCTTGTGCAAGCACGATTTGTCACATTGAGTAATTGTGATTTTCACAAATTATATTAATTTTGATGTCAATGAGAAAAATAAGGCTTATTTCTGCGTTCCAAATTATAAAGCATTGTTCTTTTGCTTATTTAAAATATCATATTTTGGGCATTCGTGCTAGACGAAAGCATAAGGGTTAAATTCGAATATTATCAACAAACACAAAACAAAAAAAGAAAACAACCCGCAACCCCAATCAGCGTAAAAAATGTCCCTTCCGGCAATTTGGTATTAAACGTGTAACCGTGCGGCAGCATTAATATTTAGCTCTCCATCACGATGAAGCAGGTTTTTATTGGTCAAATCGTTCACTCCAAATCGCTCGATGAGCTCGAGGTTCTGGAGAATGGTTTCGTTGCGGTAAACGATTGCATGGTATGTACACCGTTTTGCGTAGTTTGCGCAATTGATTGTGTGTATGTTAAATTATTCATGTTGTGTAAATCAAACTACTTTCATTTTAGATTGAAGCCGTCGGTGATCACTCGCAATTGGATGGTTCAGCCGTATCTGAATACGAACGAATCGTGCTATCACCTTCGCAGTTCCTTCTTCCCGGGCTCATCGATTGTCACATCCATGCCCCGCAAGTGCCCAACATTGGTCTGGGGCTAGATAAGCCGCTGCTGGAGTGGCTGGAATCGTACACCTTTCCGCTGGAAGCGAACTATCGTGATGCTGAGTTTGCTTCCCGAGTGTACAAGTACGTGGTGGTAAGACAATGATGTTCCTATTCATTGATAACTGCAGACGAATGGGAATTTTTAAAACCAATTCGAAACTCTCCTGGACAGAACAATACGATTAGTCATGGTACAACAACGGCGTGCTATTTCGCTTCCATCTTTACGGAAACGAACAAGATTCTGGTTGACGAGATGGTGCGCCAAGGGCAGCGCGGTTTCGTTGGAAAAGTCTCCTCTAATCAAATGTGTCCGGATTTCTACGTGTAAGTATCGCGGCTGGCACACCGGTGCAGGCCTGCAATAACACTTAATTTTGGTCGTCCTTTTACAGTGAATGCAACACGGAAACATCGGTAGAGGACAATGTAGACTTCATACGCTACGTAATGGAGCGGAAAAGCGATCTCGTGCAACCGGTGATAACGCCACGCTTCGCTATTACATGTGACGAGCCGCTAATGCGCGAACTGGGCAAGCTGGCCAAGCAGTACAGCCTGAACGTGCAAACGCATGTGTCGGAAAATTTGGGCGAAATTGAAACGGTGAAGCAGCAGTACCCGAGCGCCCCTCACTACTCGGGTGTGTACGATGAGGTTGGACTGCTGACGGACCGGACCGTGCTCGCTCACGGTGTCCATCTGGAGGACGCCGAGCTGAAGGTGCTGGCCGCCCGTGGCACCTCCGTAGCGCACTGTCCCAGCTCCAACACAAACCTTGGATCGGGTTTTTGTGACGTTCGGCGCCTGCTGGATGCCCGCGTCAAGGTGGGCCTCGGAACGGACGTGTCCGGTGGAAGCGACATGAGCATACTGGCAGCAATGCGTGCCGCTCTCGGCGTATCGCAACATTTGAACTTTATGAAAACGCAAGACGTCAAAGGGACGGGCAAATTGGAGCAATGTGCAGCGCTCAAGAGAGAGAAATACATTCCACTGTCTTACAAGCAGGCACTGTTTTTGGCCACACTGGGAGGAGCTCAAGGTAACGAATGGGTCATGGCGTTGTTGCTGGAATTGGTTTGGATAACATGTTTTTTGCTTTACTTTTAGCGCTGGCACTTGACGAGAAGATCGGAAACTTCCAGAAAGGTAAACAATTTGACGCCTTATTAATCGATACGGAACCGCAGCCCATCGGAGGCTACAAACTGCCGGCAAGCTTAACGAAGGACAAAACCAAAGTGCAATTATTGTTGGAGTTGGTGCAAAAGTTCGTCTACGTTGGTGACGATAGGAACATTGTGAAGGTGTACGTTGCGGGCAAACAAATTAAAACATAGGAAAGGTGCCTTTATTAATTGCCACGGAAGATATTTTATACCTATAAACCACTCAACAACGAACAAATAAAACTCCATGTGAATGTGACAAATGTGGCTTGTGTTGTTTGAGTCTGGTATTGAGTTCAATGCGTACGTTTTTAGCGATGTTTACGTTATCAAATTTTGTGTCCATTCCGACAGAAGGTTATCAAACGATGAACAATGTGATGAGAGCTGGTGGGATGGCGTTTGTTATCTGTTGCTTTTCATGGGCCGATGTGAAGCGTGTAAAGCGAATGTGTGTTATTGATATTTCAGAAATGCACCTTTTAAGCTTGAGAGATGAATTAGAGAAACGTGTGCAAGCACATAAAACCAATTCTTGTACAACCGGCATATCAGTAAAGACTACTTCGTCTTCTTCAATAGGCTTAATACTAGACATTATAAAATTCTTATCAACGGAGGATGTGGAGTGAGGGGGAGGGGATGCGGCTCCATGATTGTAGGAGCCGGCACGTCTATCCACTATACCAGGGGTCGGTACACTATTCAAGTAGAGGACTAAATAGAGAAACAGTCGTTAACCATATGGGCCTTGACGTTTTCACACAAAAGCCAAAAAAAAAATGCTTGTAGATGATTTGTTTGTGAGTTTTCCTATAAGAATCTGAAAATGAAAATGAAAATGAAAATAAATTCAATAATTTGTGTACAATTACACCTTTGATTAGATTTCATTTCAAGCGTTGGGGACTTTTTTTACTCTCTTTTGGGGGACTTTTTTTACTCTCTCCTCCGTGAAGTGAACGTTATGGGATGGGAATTGAACTGGGAGGAACTGGGTACGGGAGGAACCCCGTTGGACCAGCACTTTGTAAATTCCTATTGGAGCACGTTAAAAAGGAGTGCCGTAGAGTACTGATGGGCTCCCGGAATCGCATTCACGCCTCCGAACAGCTTCCGAACATTACTACTCCGGCTCCGATTCTTGTTACATCAAATCGTCGGAACCGTCGGAGCCGTCTGGAGCCGACTGGGGCCGTCCGAAGATGAAATCGTCGCAGCCGTCGGAGTCTTCCGAAACCGTTGGGAACCTTTGTGGCTTCCGGCTAGCGGCTCCGGACGGTTCCGAGTTTGGAGTTTTGTACCTACATTCCAGAACCGTTACCAATTTTGGCAGAATCATTTGGAAGCGATGCCGGATTTTTGTTGAAATTACTCATCACTACCGTAGAGTCTAATTTACTTAAAGAAAGTGTCAAATCGTTATTAAAACCCCTGAATAACCCTATATTATGAGTTTGAACACATTTAAATAATACCATGAGGAAGTGCCGAAATAAGACCGCTGCGGTATTATGCCTAGGTATTTGAGCCTATTCTAGTTGATGATGATGATAAGTCCCACCTCTTACCCCAACACAGGTTTGAGAAGGACGAAAGTATCTATAAGATAATTCTACTATAATAGTTGGTATGGAACTATTAGTATTATACTTCGGAAAACTCTCAGAGGAACCGTCCGAGTCATACACACACCAAGGATGACCAACATAGTTTCATCAAGAAAAAACGGATCATAATCCATTGAATACAATGGTATTCCCTAGCATCCTTTACGTAGTCCGCCAAGAACCAATAAATGGATCCGGCGCACCACTTATCAGGACACAACTACGACATGCATATGGCCAGTTTCACTAGTGCCAACCGCTGACTCCAGGGCCTCTGGCACCAATGGCTGGCTCCAGGGCACTACCTTCCGAAGCAGGAGAATTTAATGTATCCCTTACGTAGCTCGCCAAGAACCAACTAGTGGATCCGGCGCACTACTTATCGGAACACAACTGCAACATGCATATGGCCAGTTCCACTAGTGCCAATGGTTGGCTCTAGGGCACTAACTTCCAAAGCAGGTGAACCTAATGTATCTGGAATTGGCCACTTACAATCATCAATGAGTGAATCCTGTTGTGACCTCCCAGACCGTGTGCAAACCGTACATTCCCCCAAATAGATCCCGAATGTCCACTTCAACGCGCGCGTGTTTCAAACCTATGTTGTCTCTTTCTTATATATTTTTTTCTAATTTAAAATTTCATATATAAAGAAAAAATCTTATCATCATCATCAAGATCGTGATGACAACTGTAGTTACACATTACATAGTGACATAGGACATCTACACATATTTCACGTTACACAGTTTGCTTAACATAAATGACGCACTTACGTTTGAAATCAAATAAGTTTCTCGCATTCTTAATTTCTCCGGGTAATCTGTTGTACCGTTGAATCCCTTTGAAGAACAAAGAGTTTCTGGCACTTTGTGACTGCAAGTTGGGTACCCTTGGCTCATTAGCCCTGCGTGTGCAGTGCCGGTGGACGTCGTACCCCCGAATTATGCTCTCCCCCAGATACCCAGGCAACAGGCCTTTTAACATTTTAAAAATAAAGATCATGGTCTGGTATACAATCCTCTGCTCTACCGACATCCATTGAAGGATATCTAGCATAACAGTGGTCGGCGTACGTCGACCGCACCCTAGTACTAACCTCATGATGCGATTTTGCAACCTTTGAAGCCTTTTTATTTGCCCCTTGTTGCCAAGAAATAGAATGGACGAGTGTCAGTCAAAGCGGCGATACCAATGATTTGTAAAGGTGAACTTTCCCAAAGAAGTCGAGATCTTTCGCCAATCTACTTATTACTCCACACTTCTTAGCCACTTTAGCGATGACCCAGTCAATGTGAGCGTGGAACTTTAATCTGTCATCTAGGATTACCCCTAAGCATTTAGCCTGTCTAACTCTTTCGATTCGTTCCGAATTTATCACAATAGACGGAGGTATGTCCAATACACCCGCAGACATCACCATGTAACAAGTCTTGTTAATGTTTAATGCCAGCTTTTTGTGCTTCAGCCATCCATCCAGAGCGTTTAAATCGATATTAATCAGAGACTCTGCTTGCTTGATATCTTTGTGCGAGATATACAGAACAGTATCGTCGGCAAAAATTTGATTGATCTCACAAGCCTTCAAAACCTGTTTCATGTCATTGATATACATGATAAAAAATTGGTCCAAGAACACTACCTTGTGGTACACCAAGGGTGTTTTCTATAGGCTCTGATACAGAGTTACCAAATAAAGTTCTCTGAGTTCTGTCTTTTAAATAACTTTCGAACCAACTGAGCTCCCTCCCCACAATACCAAAACGCCTTAAGGTAGAAAGCAACAATGGCCTAGATATTGTTTCAAATGCCCGTTTTAGATCCAAGAAAACAGCAACTATCGATTCCCTCCGATCCATTAACACCCTCCACTAGTGTTGGGTAAAGTGCTGCTGTGCGCACTGTGCGCACAGCACACCATACTGTGCGCACAGCACAGCACAGTGCCTTAAGTGCTACCACAGTGCTAGCACAGTACTAGCACTTCCGCACAGTGCTAGCACTTTCGCACAGTGCGCTCTCTGAGCACAGTGCGAAAGTGCTAGCACAGTGCTAGCACTTTCGCACAGTGCGCTCTCTGAGCACATTGCGAAATGCTAGCACAGTGCTAGCATTTTCGCACAGTGCGCTCTCTGCACCATGTGCTCAGAGAGCGCACTGTGCGAAAGTGCTAACACTGTGCTAGCACTTCCGCACTGTGCTCAGAGAGCGCACTGTGCGAAAGTGCTAGCACTGTGCTAGCACTTCCGCACTGTGCTCAGAGAGCGCACTGTGCGAAAGTGCTAGCACTGTGCTAGCACTTCCGCACTGTGCTCAGAGAGCGCACTGTGCGAAAGTGCTAGCACTGTGCTAGCACTTCCGCACTGTGCTCAGAGAGCGCACTGTGCGAAAGTGCTAGCACTGTGCTAGCACTGTGCGAAAGTGCTAGCACTGTGCTAGCACTTCCGCACTGGTTCCAAGTGCGCACTGTGCGCACAGTGCGCACAGCACACTAAAGGCAATGTGCGTGTGCACTTAATTGTGCTACTTTACCCAACACTACCCTCCACCTCGCCAGTACAAGATTCAGAGCAGTCTCACAAGAGTGTCCTTGCCGATATCCTGATTGCTCTCGGATCAACAGCTCGCTTCCATTCAGAAACTGAACCAATTGCTCCTTAACTACTGTCTCCAGCACCTTTTCGAGCACATGCAACATGTTGATAGGACGAAAATCCTCCGCATTAGCAGCTCCGTTCACCTTAGGAATAGGTATTATCAATGATTCCTTCCATGTTTTTGGGAAAATTCCACTCTAGCGATTCATTTATCACCATCAAAAGGTCATCTCTTATCACGTGAAAGCAATCCTGTATGGTTGTTGAACTCACGTTCCCTATACCTGTGGTTTTTCTCAGGTTGAAACAAATAATCTTTAGCTGACTAAGAGTTATTTTTTGGAATCTGAAATGGTTTCGTGGAGTTTCTCTATGCAACAAATAATAAGGCTCATTAACATCATCAATGTTTTGATTTATATCCAAAACACTGCTGACAAAAAACGAGTTAAACTTGTTACAGACGATGGAGTCTTCAGATTCGATCAAGCCGGCAAATTTAACAATAGAAACATGTGCTTCATCTGGCCTTAACATGCTTTTTAACACTTTCCACAATTCTCTGCTATCTCCCTTGTGCTTATTTATCTCACTGCTATAGTAATTTTTGCGTGAGTTTTTAAGATTTCTACTGTATAAATTTCTGAGTGTAGTATACTCAGTCCAATCATAATCTGTGTTAGTTCTAATAAATTGTTTGTACGCTTTGTCTCTTTTCCGTTTAATACGTGCAAGAACCAAAGTATACCACCTACTAGTTTCTCTTGAAACAATTGTCTTTTCTTCCACCAAGGTGTTCATTGCATTTTTCAACGTTTTCCATAACAAGTCAGCTGCTTGATCCAGGTTGGACGCGACATACTGTAAGCCTTGTGACACATTGTTGCAAAGAGCAAGTTTCGAGTAGGAAGTTTCATAAAAACAGCTGTATTGAGCTAGAAGCAAAAAACCTAAGTCTGGATAACAAACAAAATAGACGAACTTTCAGGTCTTAATTATGACAAAGAAATCAAATAAACATACAACTAACCATCAATTAAGGCGAATGTTCTGTAACCACTCTCGTTTGAGCAACTATCATATGCAACTGGCGCGTCTGCACCAGCTAAACAGCGGGCAGCTCCAACATACATAAATTTCAACCCTGTGAAGATTCCATAAGCAAGGTTTATATTTAAGTAAAGCATTACTTACTCTTCTAAAGGAAAAGTTACCAACATTTTCATATAGACTGCAGTATTTTCAATAAATTGTCTATATCTGTCCTTATCGATAAATTAATAAATGTTTTATGAACATGTGATAAAAAAAACATTTACGTCAATCATATGGCATTGATGATAGCGCTGTGAAATAAGCTTGTATCCACGTTTCATACTAGTAGCAGAAATAAATGACGTTCGTGCATAATTAAAGCTTTGCTTTTATTTATCTAGCACACAAGTGTCAATCAGCTCGTTAGGGAACCTTGATTTACCTCGGTCCTAGCACTCCGTAGTGTTGGTACAGGATAAAAACCGGCATAGTACCATTTTGGCACTCTTTGGAGATACCTCGCTGCTGCAATGGCCTTCCACCTAGTAGTTACCATACTGCTGCTGCTAGCCGTAAAAGAGAGTCACGCGTTGACTCTTTCCAGGACGAAAACGTACGACCAACTGCGTGCCGCTATTAAAGAATCTGAAGCGGCGTACGGTCTTGGCGGAAAGGTCCATCTTAATCCAGATGAACGGCAGGCCGACCGAATACTAAGGGCAATGAAAAAGGACGAGCTAAAGGTGGTCGACCGAACCCGACCCGTGGCAGGAATGCATTTCTTTGATGCAAAACCTTTCATCGAGAATAGCACCGTGTTTGAGGCGTTAAAACTTATGCCGAAGGGTGCTATCCTGCATCTGCACAACTCGGCCGCCGTCTCGTCCAGCTGGGTGATCAAGAATCTAACTTACCGTGCGGAGGCGAAGCTGTGTAATGTAGACGATCGTTACTATTTCACCGTAAGGTAGGTTAAAGTGTTTGTCGGATTTTTTAACGAATCCATAAAGCTTCTTTGGTTTGGTTTTTCAATCGTTCAGACCGCTTAACTTCTGTCCAGAAAATCAAACGCGACCCATCAATCAGCTTCGCAAGGAGCGGAAGGATGATATCGATACGTTCGACATATGGTTGGAATCGTTTATCAACATGAGCCTGAAACCGACGCGAACCGGATACGCTTCCACCCATGAGCTGTGGCTCGATTTCGAGAGCTGTTTCGATGCGATGAAGGGCTTCCTGCAGTACAAGCCCTTCTTCGAGGCGTACCATTGGCAGCTGCTGCACGAGTTCTATAACGATCGCGTGTATTACATCGAGTTGCGGATGTCCTTCGCGAAAGTGTTCGACGCTGATGGGAGGGAGTATGGTCCACCGGAAGTGGCGTATCTTTTGCATCGCATCGTGGATGACTTTCGCCGCCTGCATCCAGCGTTTCAGGGGGTCAAACTGATACTGGCCAAACACAGGAACATGACCGATGGGGAGCTGGAGAAAGCGTTACAACTGTACGATAGCTTAAGGTATGTGAGCTTACTACATTATGCTGCTCGGGTGGAAGATTGATTCTCAATGTTTAATGGCTCCACTGGTAGTACCACTTTTCCCGGGTTTGTAGTCGGATTCGATTTGGTTGGCCAGGAGGATATTAATCGATCGTTGAAAAGCTTTTCATCGCTGCTAGTACAACCACCAGTATCATCGGGACCACCGAAATACTTTTTCCATGCTGGAGAAATAGGTAAAGATGACCGCTTTGCTACTGAGTGATCTTCCATTTGTAATGTCTCAATTTTCTATATCTCAGCTGGATATTTCACAGAAGCGGACGAAAACGTTATCGATGCCGTGCTGCTCGATACTAAGCGTATAGGGCACGGTTATGCGCTGATGAAGCATCCCATCCTTTGGCACGCGGTACAGCGCAAGCAGATCGCGATCGAAGTGTGTCCGATCTCGAACCAGGTGCTTGGGCTGGTGCGCGATCTGCGCAATCATCCGGCCAGCTTTTACGTTGCGCAGAACATACCCATCGTCATAACGAGTGACGATCCTGGCTTTTGGGATGCGGTTGGGGTAACGTTCGATTACTACTACGCGTTTATGGCGATCGCACCCCACTCCGGGCTAGGGTTTCTCAAGCAGCTTGTCTGGGACTCGATTCGGTAGGTTTCGTTTAGTTCTCTTTCAGCGTTTCGCAAATAATCACATTTTAACGTTTAGATACAGTTCGCTAAGCGATGGAGAGCGACAAAACATCACCGCTACTATGGAGAAACAATGGGCCTTATTTGTGCGGCAGGTTGTTAGTGCAAATTCTTCAGCAATTGAATGAGTCGTTTTGTGCAGCAAACGCACATGAAAACACACAGGAGAAATAAAATAAAAACGACAAAATTGTTAAAATTTATGAAACTAACGGTGAGATTTCCGATAAATTGTATCCATGCTTTTAGTTTAATCCTCTTCCTTGCATCCAACATGAAGTCAGAACCTCGGGTTAACGAGAATTATTTGGTTTTCGAAGACATACATACACTACTAACACGTTTTATTGGATATCTAGACTCTGATCTTAAGCTCAATTAACTATATTTTAAGGAAAAAAAAAACAACTACAGCCATCTTGACAGCATGAGTGTAAAACTGAATGAAAATCGCCCCTTGTCACAAAATTATTACACGTCTTGGTCGCATAAATATTGGTTGCAAAATCTTGGTCGCAAAATTCTTGGTCGCAATATTCTTGATCGCAAAATTCTTGGTAGAAAATTTCTTTGTCGCAAACTTCTTAATTGCAAAATCCTTGGTCGCAAACTTCTTTGTCGCAAAATTCTTGGTCGAAAAATTCTCGTTTGCAAAAATCGTGTCACGAAATTGAATCATCTTTATTTGTAATTTAACTAAAAAATATATTTTAAATACATAGTTAAACTACACGCAAGAAAGCTCTATTTTACAGCTATAAAACAAAATAACCAAAGGTAGGCCGCTTTCATTGTTTACTATGACCGATTCATACCTCACAAGGTCCGAATAGAAATGACAGTGCCCAATTGAGGGTTTCCGTCGACTGAATGAGTATCTACGACGACCGATAACGCTTTTAAGATGCCAGATTGGCTAGGTAAACCCAGCAAAATATACTTTCGTATACTACATTTATTTTAGGCTTCAAGAAAACATGTATATTTTTAACACCCATTAATTTTGATTGCAGGAGTAAAATTGGAATATTGATGGCATAATTGGTACACCTACTTTACGATAATAGTTTATCAACATATGAAAAAGTAGGTAAATATGAACAGGCGTTCATCTAACATTGTGCTATTATGTGCAGATAAATTTAACCACATTTCAAAAATAAATAAATTGATTCGAAAAAGCAATACGAAGTACCATCAAACAAGAACGAAAAAATGGCTCCAATCCCATGTCCGACTGTGCTGCCGGAAACATCCCACCGTGAATATCCGAACTAGAGTAGCCGTCTCCCTCACTCTGATCGCTAGCCCCCCGATCGCCACAAAGACACCTGTCAGGGTGTGCGTGAGCGGCGTTCCTACAGCAGCAGCAGCAGCGTGCGGCGCGCCCTACAGTCAAACGCACCCTCGACGCGATCGGGCTGCTATTGCTTTTGTTGCCATTGGTGGTGGTGCTGTTCCCGGCCCGGGAACGGAACGGCCAAAAGAAAAGCGGGAGAAACTGAGAAAAAGGCACGAACAATAAAGGAAAAAATACAAACGCCGCCCGTACTACACAAAGAGAGCGAGCGAATGTGAGAAAGAGAGAGAAAGAGCGAGCGAAAAAGCGGGGTTGATGGGGTGCCTTTAACCCTCGAGAATATATGTGGCTAATGCTCCCGGAGAAACGGTCGATGACGACAACACAACGACGCAACGACAACGAGATGCTGGAAAACATGCGATCAGCTGCGGACAAAGAGTAGCTGGCGGTGCGGTGCGGTGTGGAACACCCTCATCCCTCATGAGTGTGTGTGCGTTGTCGTACACAAACGCGCTAGAACTGGAAAAGAGCGAAAGAGAGAGCGAGAGAGAGAGAGAGAGAGACAGAGAGAGGAGAGGGAGAGAGACTCTACACACACTCACACAACACATTTGCCGTTTCGAATCGTTTGCGCCGCTCTCTCTCTCTCTCTCTCTCTCTCTCTCTCTCTCTCTCTCTATCTCTCTCTCTTTCTCTGCGCGCATTTGTGTGTGCCCTCGGCCAGGCACTGCTGCTCACCAACGCGCGTCGTTTAGGTTCGATCTCGGTCGGTGGATGACGGTGTGTGTGTGTGGCTGATATTACCTGTCGGAGCGCGGAAGGCAAGTGTGTGACACGTTTATAAAAATTTCCCGAGAAAGTGGCTGCTGGGCTCGACCGCAGAGCGCAGAGGGCACAGCGCAAAGCACACACAGCCGCAGAGACCACGTTCGCGCAACGACACGCAAGCAGGGTGTGCTCCCGCTCGGCACACAGGTAGTGGATGGCGCATACGCCAGTGTGAGCCACGGGTGTTCACGTTTATCTCGAAAAAAGCACCCTTTGTGCAGAGTGGTGTGATTTCACAAGCGAAAAAAAACAAACGATCGGGGTGTGCGCGAATGTGAATGCCCTTCTAGGAAACACAGGGAAAAGAAAAACGAATATGGCGATCGATTGTGGTGGCAGTGAAGCAGCTAAGCGACCATAACCTGCCCTGTCAATGAATGGGAAGAGTGCGAATGATCAACGGCAATTGTGCATTCAACGGTGATACGAAGCTTTTCGGTGGCGTCGAGTGGCGTTTGTAGTGTTTCTTGTAGTTGGAAGTGTTCCGTGTAAACCGTACGCTTGTTGTTAGTTTCTGCACGCTTTTCCCTATTGTGATCGAGTAGCAGGAGCGGAAGGCGATCGCGAAGAATCGAATAAAAGTGTACGCGTGTTTGTCTCTGTGGTTGTTTGGTTAAAAAGCAAATAGCGAAGTGGTTTCGTTTTCGACGGATTTGGGGGCAAACCAATATCGATTGTCTCCATCTGCCGAGGGTGTGTGTGTGTGAAGTGAAATTGTGTCCTGCTTGTCTGTATGCAGGGCGCACGTAGTGGGAGATCCGGGATCGAAATGGAATACGTAATTAGTGCGTGTATGTATCCGTCGGCGTGAGATGTGCTTAGAGTGTCGGTCGTATGCTTTCACGCGCTACGTTGTCGATCGCGACGACACTGGAAGAAAGATCATTACTGTGACCGGTGGTGGTGGTAGTGGTGTGTCAACGTCTTTCGCTCGCTTTCCTACGGGGGAACGGCGGTCGTTAAGCAGAAGGGAAGCCACGGCGAGTTGGCAGGTAGTGAAGAGGTAACCCAATACAAACGGGCCAGCGCGGTATTAGCCAGCCCCAGCAGCAGACGGTGCGCGTCATCCGAAAGGAAAGGAATGTTGACTTAATGTCCGCCGTCCCATCATCAGGTAAGCAAGCAGGACAGCTAATGGCCCGAGAGCTTTCCTTAAACACGAGGGAGCGAGAGAGAAAGAGAGCGAGGAAGGTAGTCGGGAGAAATACAGGGGGAAGGGAGAAGCGAACAAGAAAAAGGCAAAGACGAAGAGAACGAACAGCTTTGGAAACGGGGGAAACCACCACTACCTTGGTGATCGTCATCGCAACCATCGTGTGTGTTCGTGTGTGTGTGTCATGGGAAAGGGCGAACGCAGGGCGAGAACAGGGGAAAGGTGATCGTTTCGGTGATCTCGCCCCTTCCCTATCCTCCCCCTGGGTCTGTGTGGTCGAACCTGTTGCGCCTGGTGTGAGTTGACACAGCCTATGCATGGTGGTGGTGGTGGTGGTGGTAGAGGGACGGGAGAGGGTGAAGGGTAATGGCCGCACAACATAAAATTGTACCCTGTTTTGCATACATTCGCGTACACACAGCGCGAATGAGAGCGCGGCGAGGGCCGAAGAAAAAGGGTATGGGAGGCAAAATCTGCAATTTATTGGCGCTCGCTCCCTCTCTTTCCCACACAAGGTGTGTGTTGGTGTGTTATTCTGGAGGGAGGAGGGAGAGCCGGCGAAGGATCCAAAGGGAAACCGCGCATTTCCAGGCGTGCTTGTGAGTGTGTGCCGCGACGACGCGTTGCCATGGTTAAAGTAACGGCCCGCGCGCGTTTCCACAACACACAGAGAGTGACGCGTATGTGTGTGGCTGTGTGTGTGTGTGTGTTTTTGATGAGGTGGATTTGTGTCCCTTTTACCTGCTGCTGCTGCTGCGCCTTCAATTCATGGTCGGGTCCGATGTTTTGCTTTGCTGATGCTTCCATACCGTAAGGTGATGCCAGTGTTGTTGTTCCCCCCCCCCCCCTCCGCCTCTGAATGCACTTCTATTTCACACCTTTGCCACATCCCTTGGACCGTGCAATCAACCTGCACTTTGCACCATTGATATGTTGATGCATGCAAAAATAACAACAACACAGCAGCAAAAAAGCATGCCTAGAATTAATTGTCCCTCTCTGACACCATCCACACAAACACACACACACATATCCTCACAAAGCAGAGATGTCAAACATGCGACCCGCGGTGGTAATTCAGTGTGGCCTGCAGTTCTTGAATCTAATAATAATTTAACCGTTTTAAGCAAAATATTACTCGATAAGAAACCACCTATCGCTACTTTTCACCAAGTCTCTTCTAGATTCATCTTAGAGAGATTTCATTCAAAGTTTGCAATTTCAGCAAAGTGCCTAGATAGACTACAGGGTGGTCCTTAGCTTGGATTTGGTAGCCACAATGGATGGAGATTTCTATGGACATTGGGTGATAGGGAGTAAGGGTGGCTAAGGACTTATGAGTTGTTAAGTAACTTTGGGCTCCCTAGCTGTCAACTGAAAATTTGTCAAAGTACACCGGACGGATCGTCCTGTAGAAACTTATGGACCTTGGATTTTAGCCAAAATATAGCCAAAACTTCGTGTCATTTTGCATTCAGTTGTAGGATGCAGGATTTGATGTGATTTTGACTGAAGATTGCAATGATGTACCTTTCTGAATGATTTTTCAATTCCTTTTAAAAAATTCAAAAGGATTTTTTTTTAATTTAATTTGTCAAATCAGTACAATTTGCACATCAACCTATTAAATTTAGAAAAAAAAACTGCGTATATCCGATTTCGCCTCTAAGCGGTACGCCGTATCTCGAGAGGATTAACTGTAGATCTAAATGTCCCACATTTGAAATGCCAATGTTTTGTTGGATATATCTTTATCATTAATAGGCTTGCCAGATGATGTAAAGTACTATCATCCTCGTTTGGTATTTTTCTGTCAAACACAGGCTTTGAAACAAAAAATCCTGCCGTACGTGAGATAAGACATGAGAATCTTATCTGTCAGTGTTCACATTTTCACCCAATTTATTGATTTCCTTGAAATTTGAATTTGATTGAAGAAGAAGAAGAAGAAGAAAAAGAAAAAGAAGAAGTTACCTGTCTACTGCGAAAAATACCAAACGAAGGTGAGAGTACTTTCCATCGTCAAATAAGCCTACAAGTGTTTGCAGTTTTTCATCTTTTAGTTTAGATGTCAGGTCATTGGTTTAAAGAATTTTAGAAAATCATGGTTCAACGAAAAAGTTGGAAGGTCAATGAAATGTATACAAAAAGATAAAAAATTGTTTTATTTTAAAACCTTATGATCATCAGCAAATGAAGCATTTTCAGTCGACGGTTACTAATGTTTTTGTTATTCTTCTTGTTTGGCTCAACAACCGATGCCGGTCAAGGCCTGTTTTTGTTATTAATGTAACTATTATTCATGTAATTTAGTGTCTTTCAAATCGGCATTCATATTAAAAATTACAGTAGCAGATTATCGTAAATCCTACAAAACTAGGATTTTTTTTTAATTTGGTAGCGACTGTAGGTTTATATAACTTACACTTGTGTGCTACATATTCCCTTACAAATAAAATGTATCTAATCCAAACCCATTACTGGATAAGATAGGCCGAGAACGAGACTACAGTTGATGCACCTAATTAGAAAAAAATCAGAATTTATTGTTGATACGCTAAGTATAACGTACTGCTTATTAGCTGACTACTTACAAACCAAAATATTCAAATTTTACGGCAAATCATTGTTTTTTTGGCAAATTAAAATAAAGCTCAGGCAAAAGTGCTAATGCAGGTCGGTTTGTGTGCAAAAATATGCTGTACTTGTAAGGGAGGAAAAACTACACACAACTGACATGCAATTTAATGCCGGAGAGGATTATAATTTATAATTATAATTTAGTTGGTATACTGTAGCTTTACAAACCAATTTTCGTAGATCCGATAAACAGAACTACTTTGTGACTACTTTGTCAATCGAGTTTGACATCGCTGCCCGTAAAGCTTACCGCACCCAACAACTATGATTTTGAAATTGTGATGAGGGAGGGGTATTTCCATGATGAGAGAAATAATTCCAACGGTTTCGGTTTCGATTGCAACGGGCTGCGAGTGGAGGAACTTTACTCAGCGCTTATGCAAAAAATACAAATCATCAACCAAGTGTGTCTGTGTGTGTGTGTAAGCGCCAAACGACGAGCGGCCGTGTCACCGAGTCAGGTTTCGAAGAATTTCCAACGCTTTTTTCTTCCACCCTCTGGGACCCTTTCTCTTCTTTTCTTTAGAGACGATATATGCAGTAAATGGGAGGGTTTTTTTTATCGCGAACGTGATCAATCTGTGCGCATTTTTTGCCGTTGTTTTTGTTTGTTCCACTCGCTTCGCTTCTCAAACGTGTTTGCTGCCGCGCGTATGCGTAATGCGATTGGTATGCGTCGCGATTTTTGTTCTCATGCCCGCCCGCTCCCCTTTTTGCAACCAACGTGGATGGGGGGTGGCGGTTGGGTGGCGTGTGCTGTGTGGTGAAGAAAGAATGTTAAAAAAAAATGAAAGGGAACGCCAGGGTCACCCACACTTGGAGTGTTTGGAGCCGCGATATCGGTGTGGTTGGTGGGGGAGGAGATGGTACGGAGGGGGTGTCTGTTGGGCGCAAATTTTTATATTATTTATGGGTCGACGGTGCACGTTACATACTAAAAATACACATGGCATTGGTTGTTTGTTTCTTCGTTTTTTTTCAAACTGACCGTTACGTACGTTTCGTTTGAAATTTTTCGCCAAATGTCAACCCCCCCCCCCACTAGCCGTGCGCGAAAATCGCTCATTCTATATCGTTTTGCATTAAAGATGCAAACGTGCTGCGTACACGGAACGTAAATGTGTGTGAAGGTGAGTGAGAGAGAGCGAGAGAGAGAGAGATAGAGAGAGAGAGAGGGAGAGATAGAGAGAGAGAGAGAGAGAGAGAGAGAGAGAGAGAGAGAGAGAGAGAGAGAGAGGGAGAGCGAAAGAGAGGGAGAGCGAGCGACTAAGTTCGAAAACGGCTGCGCACTGTACGATTTACTACGGAGCGAACGTGTTTTTTCGACAAGGACGCACATTGCTGTACATAATGTGCTGAATGGTTGGGAGTATAAGAAGGGGGTGAAAGCGAGGGATGGAAATTCTCCCGCATTTGCTTAGAAACACTCACGGCATTTTCCGCTCACCAACTCAAATGCAGAGAGAACATAACACACCGTCTCTAGCAGCAAACGAACGTGTGCGTTTCCCCGTGTGGAGTGTGGCAGGATTTTCCGGAGTAATATGTCCCAGGAAGCGCTGTGGAAAAGCACCTACACACAGTACAGTGTGTGTGTGTGTTTTCGGTCAGTCAGTTGTGGATGGCAGATTTTCTCAATCACGCTGCTGGGCGAGTGTGTTTGGTGACGGTGGCTAAACGAACAGCACGAGCTTCCCATAGAGGTTGTCACCCTTTAAGTTGAAGGGAAAAACAGCCCAGCTAGGGGGCAGTGGAAAATCACCGTTTTCCATCACTATCACGGCTTCCTGCGTGTGCTTATGCCTTCTGCTCTGTAGGGAAAATGGTGAACCGTCAGTTTTCAATCGTTGTTCCACGTTTTGTGAGAGAAGCAAACGGCATCACTAATTAGGGCATCCCCGTTTTTGTGTGTGTGGCTGTGTTGCTGTATGTCAGTGGTGTTTGGTGCGTGGAAACCCCGAAGGAAAAAACCGCACCTCATTAGAATGTTGTTAATTTCGTCAAACCAAAAACCAAAAACCAAAAAACGGCAAAAGAAATCGAAAACAAACGGCGTCGTTTGCTGATGATGATGGTGCGGTGTGTCGTGTCGCGCCTGTCAATTGTTTTTTGTAGTGGCATCCCCGTCGGATCCATAGTAATTTCATTCATCGTGCGAAGGGGTACCGGGCAGGGTCAGGTGAAAGGTGTGACGGAAGCAAGCGAAAGAGTGAGAGAGCGCGAGGGAAAAAAGTGAAGTGACGCGCTTAATGCGTGTGCGATTGTAGTACGGCTTTCCCTCCCGGGTTTTACGGCTCGGGGAGGCAAAATCTTCGGTAATTAGTATCGATTACAGGTGCAGTGAAAGTACACACTCCTCTTCCCGCCCGGTGAGAAGCAAAATGGGGGTTTGGATGCGATTTCCTTTTAAGAAGAGCAGCCGTCCCTCGACGAGTGTCCCCCGAGTGCTGCGCGCGTGTGATTTTCTGGTCTCTGGTCTGGTCTATTTGTGGTGGAGAAGGGACGGAGGGGTTACGAGGGGGGGGGGGTCTGAGGAAGTAGTAGAAACCTTCCCATCATCTCCTCGCCCCCTTCCCGTGCTGTGTAAAACGTATGCAATTCCTTCAAACACACAACTACGCAAACGACATAAGCACATGCGTACAGTCTGTTCCCGAGTTACGCGGTTCTCGACCTACGCGGATTCGGAGATACCTGTTTTTTTTTTTTTATTTCACTCCTCAAATGTCAAATCAGTACAATTTGCTTCAAGAACTGTCCAATGCAGTGTAAGTTGCATTTTTGTAAAAACAAAAATTTATCCGACTAAAAGCCAGCAAATGGGGCCTTTCACGATACTAGCTAGCTTTGTTATATGGAGTATGGCAGTTGACGGCTGACATCATGTAAATACTCCATACAAAACCTCATACAAAACTAGTCTGCGATTTTCTGCCTCAAAGCTAGAATTAGATTCGAGTATCTGATCGAAAAAATGTCAAAACAAGGTCGTTTTTTCATTTACCCCAAGGTGTAGTAAAGAGATCAGGTGGTGGAATCTAGAATCAAAGAATATGTAGACCAGATGTTTTCATAGCCTGTTTTTTAAACCAAATATGAACGTCAGTTTTTGACAGGAGGTTGAAAACTTTTGCTCAAACAGGCTTTATGCTAATTTGACGAATACACAAAACACTCTTACAGTGATTCGAATCATATAAGGCAATAGTACAATCACTGTGGAAATTTGCAATCATATAGGCGAGTGTTGCAATCGACTAAGGGAATTTTTCAAGCATACTGTGGAGCACAAAGTCTCTATAAAAATAAAGAAAAAAAAAATACTGTGGAACTGTCATCAGACTGTGGGTGCCGGTGTAAAAAGCTTCGAAATGACACCGATGATGTTTTCTAAAAAAACATCATTTTGAGTTGTTTTCGTGTGTCACTTAGTTGTGGAACATATGAAGAACTAAATAAACCTTGCCCCGGAAAAAATCATAATTAAACATGATATATAAGTAAAACTATCGAAAATGTTTTGAGGTATTTACAGCGTCACCCACAGTCGAATGACAGCTCCACAGTATCCTTGCAAACTTCACCTAGTAGATTGAAACACTCTCCTATGTGATTGCAAGCTTCCACAGCATGCTTACAACATTCCCCTACCGATTTGCAACATTCCTCTCAATGTTTGAACTATTCTCTTATATGATCCAAAACCCTGTAAAATCATACTTAAGAAGCAGAAGCGATAAGCGCACCTGCATATCATACCCACTTTCATAGCTGCTCGAAAACTGCTATACAAAGCAGCTGATAGGCTAAAATTTCAGCCTACCACCTTAAAAGGGAAAAGGGCCCAATTTCAGAATAATCTGCACGAATCGTTTGAAATAAAATGTATAAAAGTACCAAATTTTATCGAAATTGCCGAGTCATCAAATTTGTTTTAGCTGAAAAAAGTGAAATTCGACTTGCGCGGATATCTTAGAAACGCATAAATCGCGTATCTCGAGAACAGACTGTATATATGTGTGTGCGCTTGTGTGTTGGTAAGCATCATTCGGGTCACGTTTCGGTACAGTACATACCGACCAAATGCCCAATGCTCCTCCCGTGCTCCTTGCTCCCCGTACCGGGTTCGTCTCTTGCCCGTGTCGCGCAGTCATCGTCCGGCGCAAAATGGTGGGGACATGGGGAAGTGTTAAAAATGGGTCACGAAATTAGTGACCCATCAACGGGCACGGGCAGGAGAGGTGCGACACCACCACCACCAGGGGGAATTGTAACCGTTTTACTAACGCACGTTCCCCCGTCGTTCGTTGTAGTTTTCCTTCTTTTTGTGAATTAGCGGAAAAATTATCAAATCTGTGAGATTTAAACATCGAAAGCGGAGAAAAAGGGAAAATGTGTACTTGAGTGAAGGTGCTAGTCCTGGTGACCCCCAGGGGGTAGGCAGCCCCCAAGATGTTGCCGCTCAACGCTCGGGCCACAACACGATGACGGCTGATGACGACTGATGACGGGGTGGCGTATGTAATTTGTGGAGAAATTGTGGAAGGCGGAGCGCCCCAAATGGTGTAGTTAATTCGCCGTCGTATGAGTGTGTGTGTGTGTGCGGTGGTGGTTGGAGGGAGGCTCGCGAAAGTCAATTTTGATTTGTTTGAACCACGCGGGGAGCGGCCACCACAACAGGAGCGATTATTAGCCAACGATAGACACTGCGGGGAGAATCGAATTAGATTTACGTGGTGAGAGAGAGAGAGAGGTGTGTGTGTGCGTGTTCATGTGCGGGGGGAGGGTGTAGGGGTTTTAAACTGAGCAAAGCAAAAGAGCGTTAGCGAGAAACAACGGAAGCAAACATGTTTAGCTGTCTTTGGCAATTATGGGATTGGTAAGCTTGTTTGTGTGCATAAATTGCTTTTTAAATTGTGTGTGTTTTTGTTGTTGTTGTGCAGTTGGTAATTGTTGTTGAATTTGTTGCGATTTTTCCCCCTCCAACTCACTCTTATTATTTAACCGTATTGTGTGGCGCTTTTGTTATTCTGTTTATCACCGCGCAAGCAAACGCAAAACAATCTAACGCGTCTTCTTCTCTCTCCCCTTTGGCAGGATTGATCCACCCACGTTCACGACGATGGAGAGCAAAAAGCTGCAGCAGCTGCAGCAGGCCAACTCACACCTGGCGCCGATGCCGCAGATGAAGCCACCGCAGCAGGGCGGTGGCGGCTACCAGCACGGGTACGATTACGGCGCCACCGGACCGGCACCGGGCCGATCGGCCATGTATCCCGCCCAGTACCAGAGCTACGGCCAGCCGCACCCGTCGGCGTCGTCGCTCCGGTCCCCCTACTCGACCGGCAGTCCCAAATCTTCGCTCAGCACCAACAGCGGCGCACTGTACGGCGCCACGGACGGGGCTGATCTCTCGTCGGCCAGCGGGGCGGCCCAATCCGGGTATCACCTGCACCCGGCGCACCATCAACAGCAGCAACAACAACAACAACAACAGCAGGGTTTGCTGCACGCCCAGCATCAACAGTATCGCAGCAACACGCTCGGGCCCGGCGGCAGCGGCGGCGGTAGCTATGGATACGATCAACAACAGCAACATCAGCTGTACCGCGTTAGCTCCCCATCGAGCGGTAGTGGTGGAGAGCGGGAGCGGCTGTACCAGACCGCTCCGCTGGTACGGTCTGTTGGCGGTGGCGGCCCGGGTAGCAGTGGCGTCGGCACGCCCCACTCGGTGACCTCGGGCTCGACGGCCCACAACGCACCCATGTCCAAGCTGGAGCTGCAGTTCCAGCAGCTGCAGCGCGAGAAGATCCAGCAGCAGATCAAAACGGCCACGGAAGCGATCGCGCACCAGCAGCAAACGTTCGCACTGCGGCAGCAGCTCAACCCGCCCGTACCGAACTACCATCTGAAGCAGAACCTGCTCCAGAATCTGTCCCAGCATCATCAGCAGCAGATTCAGCAGCAGCAGCAGCACCATCAGCAGCAGCAACAACAGCAGCAGCAACAACAGCAACAGCTGCAGGTACACAAACATCCACAATATCCTTCACAAGCGCAGCAGCAGCAGAAGCAGTTAGCTCAGCAGCAGAAGCAACAGCAAATGCAAAAACAGCAACAACAGCAAATGCAACACGCAATGAAGCATCAGCAGCAACAGCAACAACAACAACAACGATATGCAGCGAACGGCGGCGGCGGTGGTTCACAGCATCGAAACGCGCCGCCATCGAGCTTGAATCTGCAGAACCACTGCCAGCCGGCGGCCAGCGAAACCGACAAGATGATGCGCTCCCACGTGCCATCGTATCAGGGCACGCTGGATTCCGTTGCCGCAGGAGGTGCCGGTGGTGCGTACGGAGAGGAAGGAGAATCGCTGTACCTGCAGCGAGCCGGCTATCAGCAGCATGCAGGGATGGCCAACTCGCCGCCCGGCGGTGCCGCTAGCGAAATCATCATTCAGCAGAACATTCCCGGGCAGGTGGTGAACCAAGCCTGCCAGACGCAGATCAGCTCGATGGTGCTGGCGGGCAGTAGTAACGCAGCCGGGCAGCAGCAGCAGCAGCAGATGAAATCCTCCCCCTCGGACACGCTGTCCAGCCCGTCGCACGATTCGAGCGAGCGGAAGCGCAGCGCGGGAGGCCAGCAGCATACGCTCAAATCGCCCGTCACGCGGCGACCCGCCAACGCGCCCGTTGCGCTGGCCGGCTGGCTGTACAAGCAGGGCTCGGACGGGCTGAAGGTGTGGCGCCGGCGGTGGTTCGTCCTGTCCGAGTACGTGCTGTACTACTACAAGGGGCAGGAGGAGGAGAAGCTGCTCGGCACGGTGCTGCTGCCGTCGTACAAGGTGTCCGCCTGCTTCCCCGAGGACAAGATCTATCGCAAGTTTGCGTTCAAGTGCGAGCACGCCAACATGCGCACGTTCGTGTTTGCGGCAGAGAGCGGTGAATCGATGAGCCAGTGGGTGAGGGCGCTGACACTGGCCACGATGATGATACAGCCGGCGGGGGCGGAACAGGAGGAAAGTCTCTCCCAGCCGCAGCAGCAGCAGTACAGCAGTGGCAAAGCGGGCGGTACTGGGACGGAGCTGCTGTCGAGTGATTCGAGCGGCGGGCCTCAGTCGCACGGGTCAAACGATACGATGAAACTGATCCAGCAAGCGAGTGGGAATGGCAGTAGCAGCAGCAGTGGTGGTGGTGGAGGAATGTCTGCACTCAACGATAGCATCTCCCTGCCGCAACCGCTGTACGCCAATGCTCCACCGAAGCCGAGACGCGTCAACGATGGCGGCTACTCTTCGCCCAGCCCCGAACATACGATGCTGCACGATCGGTACGATCAAATGGTGCAGCAGCAGCAGATGCTGGCCACCGGGGGACAATTCCCCCCGGGTGCAGTGGGGGGCGGTTCCGGCCCGCCGAATGGAGGCATGGTACTCGGCAGCAGTCGAACGCCAGCCGCACTAACGGCCCATGCGATTTACGGCGATCCGAAGCGAATCGAACGCGACCTGTACATTCAGAAGCTGATCGAGCAGCAGCAGCAGCAGCAGAAATTGAACGCTTCCAAGCAGCAACAACAACAGCAACAGCAGGGAATGCAGTCCTCTCCCATGCACGGTGGTGGGGTACTGCGTAGCGGTGGCGGTACCGGAACGAATCCCTTCCTGTACCCGAGCAACGATCGCCGGACGCCGGACACGTACGGGCCGCCCAATTCAGCGATCGATCCCAAGCACATGTCCGACTATGAGGACATCTACAACCTAACGATGCTGTCCAAGTCGCTGCCGGCGAACGCGATGGAAGCAGCGGCGGGAGCAGGGGGTGTGGCAGCCGGCGGGACAACCTACAAACGGCCGTCCAGCCCGCTGCGCTACGAAGGCAATGGAGCGTTTCCGGCATACATGGGCGCCGCAATGTACAATGCCGGCCAATTCGAGGTGAGTGCTGATGAGAATTACCGTTTATAATTGTGATTAGATTTGAATCGGCCTGGGTTGGCTGGAGACATACTTGAATGCGTTGTTACAGTGTGTGCAGTGTGTGTGTGCTTCAATTGGGATCACGCATCCCGGGTCTGATCAATTTCACTGTACTGTTGGCTTTTCCAATGCATTCCAACGACTTTCATGTGAACGAATTAAGTGTAATGACTTGTGGTACAATGTCGTTTGGTACAGTACATGCGCATATGGCAGTCAATTTCGGGCAGAAAATTTCCAATTATATTCGTATCTTTTAGACAGTGCAGGACTGCGCCCTACATTAGATAGCTTGACTCGCATTTCGGGTTTCCAAGAGATCGAAAATCAGCGTGATTTCAAAAAGACCCAATCGCAAATGTGGGTTTCTACCAGGGATTCTTGTTACACAGTTACTTGATGGCTGAGTTGAAGCTAAAGAAATATGGGCGGTCCCCGAGATACACGGTTAATGGGGACCGAAAACGGCAACAAAATACCTTGTATCTCAAATTTCCGCGTAAGTCGAAACTCGTGATTTCTAGTCAAAATATCACTAATTTTCGTGTTGCAAGTAGGACGTTTTATCCACCTAATTTGATTTGATTTGATATTATTCTGACTGAATATAAGAGTTTTCAACCATTTGAAATGGTTTTTAACATTCGATCAAAAGGGAAATTATTTGACATTTGACTATTGATGTGTCAAATCAGTACAATGTGCTCAAAGCAAACCGCGTATCTCCGAATCTGCGTATAAGAGGTACGGAGTAACTCGGGGACTTCCTGTAACTCATTTTTAACCTTTGTTTCTATGACCAAAAATACACCCTCATCTTTATGACCACCTACCCGGGTAGGTAATACATTTTATAAGGGAATTTGTAATTTTATTGGTCAAAAAATTTCTTGTTTAACTTATTCTATGCAGCTATAATAACAATACTTGTTTTCATGTTATAAATTTATGAAGTATGGCTTTCAGTTACATAAATTGAATGCAAAGCAATTAGTTCAACTGACACTAATACACCGCCATGTCTTCCCGACTGTCGGGGCAATCATTTATTCTATGTGACTTTAGAAGAATATTAAGAGCTAGAAAACTTTTGGAATAGATTCTATAAATATAACTACATGCATTGCTATACAAATCATTACAAAATTAGCGACTAATTCAAACCAAAATCCTTTATTGTATGTATTACCTACCCGGGTAGGTGGTTATAGAAGTAAGGGGTAAAAGTTGATTTTATTTTTTAAAGCACATTTAAAAAAATTGAAAAATTCTGAATTTTTCACCACTTTTTTAAAACATGTTTCTCTAGGCATTCTAATTTTTTTGGATCGATTCGATAATCCAGTAAAAAGTTATAATAAAAAGAATAAGCAAAACATACCCGGGTAGGTGGTTATAGAAATGAAGGTTAATCTTCAAAATGCTGAACGTTCCAAGCAATTCCCGGTTATGGAACATCGAATATAGATGCTCGTCACTATTGGGTCGAAACCTACAATAATCAACTGTTTGCACAAAAACCTTTGGCGAAATCTTCACAATGTCTTAAATAAGGACATATATCGCCATATCCAGGTTTATCGGAGGACGCTCTCTCTCTTTTGTTGGCCTGAGCACGAGAGAGCACATTGTTCTGACATGGCCCGGTCAACAATCATTTTGCAGGATGTTCGGTCCCTGGCTGCAGCCTTCCATCCATGTGGACACCCAAACTTTGACAGGTCTCGCTTCGCCTGATCCAACCATCGAGTATGCTGTGCTCCCCTGCGCCTTATGCCAAACTGGGGATTGCTGTGGAACACCTTCTTGGTGGGGCATGAGTCCGGCATCCTCATGGCATGCCTTAGCCTTTGCTCAGCAAGCTCGTGGTTCATCCTTCTCCTCCACGCTCCATGCTCGAAGACACCGCCAAAGATGGTTCGGAGGATGCGTCGCTCAAACACGCCCAGAGTTTTTGCATCTTTCACACGGATGGTCTAAGATTAGTGTCCATAGAGGACCACCGAGTGAATCAATGTGCGATATATATATCTCACATTTCTCATCTTCTTCTCATCAATGAGTCCTCGGATTTCGCTGCTGATGTCGTTTTCCGAAGTAACGACCGTCCCAAGATAGTAGAACTCCTTCACTACCTAGAAATTGTCACCGTCAACTAATACACTGCTTCCCAAATGATCTGAGTCTCCGGCAAACAGGCACTTCGTCTTCGTCGCATTGATTCTCAATCCAATACTTCGCTGCTTCGCGTTTGAGTCCGGTACTGCTCAAACACCTGCGCTGTTGTCCTGCCAATGATGTCGATACCATCCGCGAAGCCAAGACTTTGGAGAGACCGGTAGAGAATCGTGCCACGGATGTCGTTGTCTAGCCCCGCGCTTCGAATGACAACTTTCAGGGCGATGTTGAAGAGCAGACAGGAGAGTCCGTCACCTTGCCTCAGATCTCTGTGAGATTCGAACGATTCCGACGTCAAGTTCGACATTCTCACCTTGCACAGCACCCCGTTCATGGTGGTCTCTAAGTGTGCGTACAAACGGCGTCCACGGGCCTGCCCAAGCCCGAATGCAGAGCCGATTGCATACGATTCTATCTTCACCATTATCATGAGAGGGACAGGGCTTATACCACGAACGTACCCGAAAGGTATGCGTGCTTTACCCATCAGGATCTAAAGGCAAGGACAAGGCAAAAGAGACACAGAAAAGTTTGCTCACGGCTACACATGTCCTTTTGATGCGTTGTCTATGCGTCTTGCTCAGTATCACAGCGGCATACGGCAGGTAAGCAGTAGAAATGCTGCTACATGATACGCACACATGTTTAACAAACACAACTATCAGCTACGATCAGCTGATGTATTTCGAAGGTAAGCCTCTCCGGCCAAATCTTGAAGAGCTCGGCCGCCAGTCCATCGCTGCCATCAGACTTATTGCTTTTAAGTTGCTTGATGGCGCTGGCAATCTCATCCACAGAGGGCTGGGGCACCTCGTCGTCTGCATTATTGCTGTAGCTTGTCTTACTGCTCTGCTGCTGCTGTGATGGTTGCCATGTTTTGCCGCTTGCGCCATCCTTTCCTGCCTCTACTCCATTCAGAAGTCCTTCGAGGTTGATTGTTATTTCAACCAAAAAAAATTGAATCAAATTGTATGATTCTTGAGATTAAGAACTTTATGCTGCGATCGTAATGCAATAACATGACTGTTAAATTAGCTTTATTTTATTCATTTGTATTAATGTTGTTTTATTGACATTACTACTCTACAGCATCAGTCACCGGGAGCTGCTGGTCAACATCCCCAGCACGCCCAGATGCGTGCACGACCCATTCCACCGAGCATTCCGCGGCCACATTCTGCAGACTTTCTGGACTACGAAGCGCGCCATCCAATGAACCAAGCAGCCGGCGGTGTGACCGATGAGCCAAGCCCTGTCCATCGCACCCCACGGCCCAAATCGAGCCTAGACATCAACCGAACGCCCGATCACTACTACTATTCCGAGGCCAGCTATGCCGAGAAGATGCGCCTGCAAAGCGCTTCCTACCTGCAGCGAACAAATAACCCGGGAGCTGGGGCGTCGCGCAAACAACGATCCGATGATATGCAAGGTAAGGAAGAGATTTGATTCGATATCAAATCAAATCGCTAAGTTCTCCCACCACTTCAATTTCCACTCTACAGGATTGTTTGCCAGCGGTACGATGCCCCGGGATGGACTATACCGGAGCGGCAGTGGTAAAATCATGCAGCTGCAAGCATCTGGCCAACAGGGTGAAGATTATCCGCACGGTGGCTCGCAAAGTATGCCCCGGCCGTCCGCTACCGACCATCGGACCGGTGGCACCGGTCAGGGTCGTCCCACCGTCAGCAGCTTAAAGAAGCAGGGCACCGCCCAGCAGCAGCAGGAACAGTTTGCCCGGTCGGCAAGCGCCCGGTTGCCCCGCAAGGAGGAAGATTCGTCGCTGCGAGACGGCGAACGCAAGCGGGAAGAATCCATGAAGCGACTGCTCGAGTGGAAGCAGCGCATGCTGCAATCGCCGCTGACGAAGAAAATCGCCAGCCAGCACGCGGCAACGATGGCATCGGCCGAATCGCTCAATCGTGGCTCCAATGCTAGCGTTGGTGGTGGTGGTGCCGATCGACGCAACGAGGACATCTACGGTCTGAAGGCGGACGCTGAGGCGCTACTGCGCGGGGACTACTACGCATCGAGCTACGAACGCCAGTCGGTGGGTGATCTGACGGCCCTAGGCTCGGTGACGGCCGCCAGAAAGCATGGGGGCAGTGCGGTCAACATTGCGCAAGCGTCCTCGTCGGCGTTCGGCAGCCAGATGAAGCTGAACGGTGACTACAACAGCTACTCGTCGGACGATGAAGGTAAGGTGTAGTGAAGCTGTGCATCTTGATCCACTTGATATATATACTGCACTGAAATGATACTCAATACTGACGTGTACACGTAAATGGTCTAACAAAATGCCCAGCTTGCTGAAGCGCACTAGTTTGTTTCTTCTTCTCCCGTTTTTTTTTGATTTTGGCATTCTTTCCTCTTTCTTCTTATCTCTGTGTCTCTGACTGTGTGCGCTATTTATATGTTGGAGTTTCATTAATTTAAGCTTTTTATAGTAATATTTCCGAAATTTTGTGATTTTTGTTCTGTTTTTTTGTTTACATTCGTTTCTTTTCCTATGCATTTGTATCTATTGTGCTCTTCTAGTGTTGGAATTCATACATGGGTTTCTATTACTCGTTTGCAATTTTGTATGCATGTTTTGTCATTTTTAGGTTAAATATTGTACTAAGAAAAAAAAATTACATCGTTTAGATCGCTTAGATCACTTTACTTAGAGTTGAACGTCCCCATCTCCTCCGGAATAGCTTAGCTGCTCTAAAGCGTTCTCAGCGCGTAGAACATAACAAACCACTCCTTTTTATCTGTTTCTTCCTTCTTCCTTCCTTTCTCTCTTCGCCTTCTTTACCATGTTCTGGATTTGCTTAGAAAACTGTGTTTCATCATCTATTATGCGTTGCGTTTTAGTGTGTTTGTTTGTGTGCGTGTGTGTTTCTTTTTGTTTTGGCCTTTAAATTTCGCACTCTGTTTTTTTTTTATACTAAGAGAAAAACAAGTCTTCGTCGATTGTAGAAATTTGTTGCACTACTTGTTCCACTGTTTTCCCAGTTTTGCCAACTGGGACAAATGGGAGGGAAAAACACAAACACGCGTGCGTTTTATTGTTTCATATTCACATGTATATAGATTGACTTCTTTATTGTTGTATCACTGTTTCACTTCTGGTTGGTGTGTTTTCTCGATACATTCATCTCTTACGCGAGACCTTCCTGCCTGGCAACGTAAAAATAGCCAAAGAAGAGCCAAGCTCTGGTACACACAATCAAAAGGTATGGAAATATGAGGAAAAGTGTTGTCTCTTTGTTTCGTTATTATCAAAACTGCATATATATTTATAGTGGGAAGTAAAGCGGATTGATGTTTTTCCTTCTCATCTCGTAACCGAACAACCGAACAGGTGTCTACAGTCTGAAAAGCAAATCCTGAATCAAGAGGAACGGTGATCTTATAGCCCTACACATCTTCTCATGTGACATCTCTCGTTTTTTTTTCAACACTTAATTAGTACTAATCTCATGTTACCTTTCTACACTACACGACCACTAGTTCTAATACTGGCCTGTACTAAGCCCTGTACTAAGTATATGTACAGTGTATCTGAAATGTATGTATCGGTTAGAGCTGCCTATGGCTTAGAAGGTTGATGGCGGGTAACATAAAGACACCGTCAGGTTAAATTAAAACTCTATCCTGACAACTGGTTAACCTTGGTTTCGGTACACATTGTTATGTATTTTGGTGAGCTTTTCTCTCTGTCCCTTTATCTCTAAACAAAAACAGTACAAAATTGTTAGCCTCTTTAGATCTATAATGTAGCGCAGCAAGGCCCTAAATGGTCCTTATTTAAAAAGGAAACGACAATCCAGGCTTATGGCAGGGAAACGTAAAGTTTTGTGCTACTAAAACCACCCCACTGCCCCTCCCACTCAACTCTCAACCCTACCCTCACCCGACTAAGAGACAGCAAAACCAAAAAAAAAGAAGAAAATCTGACAACACTTATCTCATACCATACATTTCTCTGTTGTATGTGTGTATTTTCATGTATTATATTAGATGGAAGAAATTTTACGCCGGCAGGAAGGTCATCCCCACTACTACTACCACTCGCTAGTACCGCTTCCGCGCAAGAGGTAGCGGACGAAGCACCACAACCACCACAACCACCACACAATTTAACACCACACACCCCACCCCACTGCCACCAGTTTAGGGAATTTCCACCGGCTGGCAGCAGCACCACTGACAATAACAACAGTACGATGCACGCATTAACGCAATCTTTTTACGCCGACCCGGCCGGCACTGGTGGCGGTGAGGGTAATGCAAGGAGGATGCTCCGCAAGGACGCTGGCACGGACCGAAACGGTCCACCGATCGCGCAGGAGGTCGAGCAGGGCAAATCGGCAGGACTGGAGACGATGATTGAGCGACAGGCTGAGGCAGAACAGACTGATGATGTTGATGATGATGATGATGGGGTGTATGAGGATAGTTTAGTGAATCACGCAAGCGTTAGCGCCAGTCCCAACCTCAGCGTGGACGCGAATGTATATGAAAATAGTTTTATCAAAGCGCCAAATGAGCGCAAGAGCGTGGAGAGGGATTTAGAGCAATCGAAACAGTTCAGCGACAGGGGCGGGTTACTTCGTCCCGCCACAAATAACCACAGCAACGATAGCAGTGACCAGCTGCCTAGTGATAAAGGTAGTGGTAGTAGTGTGATAAATGGTAGTGGGAACAATAACCCGTCGCTTGACGACAACCCGTTGCACATAATGGAAAAGGGAGGTTCGTCGTCTAATAAGCACGATCAGCAGTTACAGTCGTATGTTCCAGTTTACAAGCACAGCATAACGTCGCTGGGCATTAAAAGCTTACATTCCGGTTCGTCGAATGTTTCCAGTGGAGCAACAGGTATGGAAGGGTTTAAGGAAGTGTCCACTCCAACTATGAGGGAGTCTTTGAGAGAAAAGGACGTGACGGAGCACGGTAGTGAAAATTATTCCGACCAAGACATCGAGAAAGGTGCAGACGACGGAGAGGACATCTTCGAGTACACGGACGAAGATCTGGACGAGGCGCTGCAGCAAGCTGAACAGCCGGAGCCGGAACTGTCGCCCAAAGGCAACCCGTCCGCCGCCGAGCTACTGAGCCGCAGAGCGCTGGACGACGAACTTTCCCTGCAAATAATGGAAGGGCACTATATGCCGATGACGCCGCGCAGGACCGTAATCAGCTCGGCAAGCAGCTGCACAACGCTTTCGCTCATGAACGCGTCCAGCAGCAACACGCAGTCGTTGGCAGTTGGCGGAAAGTTACGACCCTGCGAAAGCCTGACCGCGATGGACATTCTCGACTCGATACAGAAAGGCAACGGAGAGATGCAGATATGCAACGTGTACGACGAAAGTACGTACATCGAGATGACCAAGGGAACGCACGGGAAGAGCGTGTTTGCCACGGCGGACGAGCTGCGGGGAACGACGTACGAGATGATCATGGTTCGTACGGATCCCGCGTCCCGATCGGCTTCGGGGAAGGGGGGGAGTGGCGGCAAGGCCGGCGAGTTTGGGCTGGGGAAAACTGGGCCACCGCCGCCGCCGGTCGATTCGGAACCACTGTACATGGAGCTGTCGCAGCTGCACAGTAACATCAATGCGCTAAAGGACACGAACCGGGCGCTGGCAGACGAAGCTACGCAAAGGGACGCGAAGAAGCAGGACAGTGTGAAGGGGGGGCATGAGGGGGGCCAAACAAAGATACTAACGGGCGGCGGGACGGAAAGCACGATCGAATTCGGTGGCGAAAAGACGAGCACAATGGTGCGGATGAAAAACGCAATGACCGTCGGTAGTAATACAGCCGGTAGTGGCGGCGGCGTTGGTGGTAACAAGAAGAAGAAAAAGGATAAAAACTGGCCCGACATCGTAATGCAGTCGAGCAAGCCGGAGGACAGTGACAGTGAATCGGACACGGCCGGTGGTGGTGACAAGGTGACGGATGACTGTAAGCGCATCGCCAAAAAGAAGCACGGTGGCAAAGAGAAGAAGCACCTAGCGACAACGAACAGTGCCGAGCTGCAGAGCAAAACGATGGCCCGGTCGCGATTCAGCCTGTCCGACACCTTCCGGCCGGCGTCCTACTATTTGGGGGCCAGTGGCAGTAGCAACAACACTCCGTTCGGTCTTCACGGCGGCGGGCCGGGCGACGGCACGTTTGACAGCTTGCTGGACAGTTCCGACAGTGATATCGTATCTCCGCCTCCGATACCGATCACTTCACTACCGCTTGATGAACCCGATGGTACCGGTGGTGGTGGTGGAAATGAAGGGAGAGTAGGGTTGCTTGGAACGGGCATCGATTTTGCCCGATACGCCGACCGGGAACGGTTTCGCTCGAGCGAAGCGATCGATCTAATTAGAAACCATCACGCCTCGCAGCAGGAGAAGCGACAGTCGGTGCAAAGCTTGGTCGCGGGTACGTCCAGCGGTGGCCAGTCGTTGGCCGGCTCGATGAACCTTTCGTACGGGATGCGGCGCGAAAGTGGCAGCATCTCTTCCAACCGGTCCAGTTTGCGCAGCAGCTCGCAGGGTCTTTTTAATAGCAGTGGCGCTGCTGGTAAGCCTGGGCGGGATTCACTAGCGGGTAGCGGAGCGGACCGGTATGACGGTGTGTCGCATGCGTCTTCCGAGTATGAGCTGCTGCTGCGGGAAACGGGAGCGAATGGTGGACGATCGACGACGATGGGAGCGAACAGGGATAATAGCGCGTCTGCCCGCAGCTCGATCACACTGTCCGAAACGAGCGGGTCCATCGAGTGGAGAAGCCGATCGTGCATGGATGTGTCGATGCGCAACAAACGGCGACCAATATCGGGCAGTTCCATCAACTGCCCGATCGAGCTGGCATTGGATGGTTGCGAAATTGCCAGCGCTGAGGTCGATCGCTACTCGCACAGCGTTGGCGGAGGAGGAGGAGGAGGAGGAGCTGAGATGAACAGCAACTCGTCCAACTTTTCGCAGAACGGGCACGACAACAGCATCTACTACGAGAATGTCGACATGCCGGGTCCTCCTCCGCACGGGTCGTCCGAATCGATCGGGCGCACCAACTCGTCCGGTCCGATTCTGAGCCCGCTGAGGGAGAAAAACCTCTCGCTGCACGATGCCCGCTGCCAGTCGGAATACCTCGGCACGGTGCTGGAGGGCCACAGTCTGGACGTAGAGAATGCTTCCCTTTCGTCGTCGGCCCTCGATCCGGACCAGCAAAGCTCGTGCACACTGCGCGGTGATTATGAGCGGGCGAATCAGTGCAACAGAACGATTACGCCGATCGAGGAGGGTGGCCTGGCGCACTCGGTCGTGGCCGAACCACTGCACAGCCGCAACAACAGTACACTGTCGTCGGAGGGTGCACCGTACTACTACTCCGATCTGCAGGCAAGGGCAGGATCACGCGAGGACGATCGAGTTGCGCAGCAGCATAGCCGTCAGCTGAGCAGTGAACGATGTGGAGGACCGACGGCGACGATCACCCAACCAGGCGACACGTTGAACAATCAGCGCGATCCGGGCGGGTTGCGCAAACCGACGACGGGTAGCATTTTTCACATCCACAATCCGCTGAACAACACGCTCAAGGCGGCCAACCTGTTGCTGCACGCGTCCGCCACCGAGAAGCACGCGGATATCGATCGGAAAAACATCTACGAATCCGACCGGATCGGGCAGAAGGACGTGAACAAAACGATTGCTGCGTCGCTGGCGGCGGGCGGCAGCAGAGCGGTGGCTGGCAGATCGGGTTCGTCGCTATCGATGGCCACCTCGAAGGATGGCAGTGCGGTGAACGTACGGCAGTCGACTGGTTCGTTGGGTGGTGGTTATGCAGGTGTCGTCGGTGGAGATGGTGGTGCGTATTCCGCAGGCAATGGTGATCCTGCTGCAGGATGTAGTAGCAGCAGCAGAAGAGACAGTGTGCAGATGCAACAAATGCTTGATACGTCCGGGGGTAACATCTCGTCCGGAGATCAGCTATGGGAGGAAGACACCCTTTGGCGGGATAACTTGCGCCGCGTGTCGCACATTCATGCCAAATCGATGGACAATCTTGATCATCTCGGTACGATTAGGTCACCATCGTCTGCTGCTCTGCTGGTGAAAACGATCAACCAACAGCAGCAGCAGGAACAGCGGGAAATGCAGGAACAAAGGTTGCGTGACGCACACCAGGACGCTGCTCACGGTGAAGAGACGAACCCCAAACCAATCGTTAAGATCAATCGGAAGGATGTGACGTATGTTAACGAGCATCTAGCACATCTGCCTGTGTCGAAAGCAGTATTCGGCGAACAATCAATATCGGCTGCTGCGGTTTCTAATAAATCCATCTTACGCACTCCCTTAGCAATTGAAGAAGGAGCGAGTGGCAATGGGGACGATGATGATGTGTATGTGCAGCTTGCCAGCAACGTGTCCTCCTCCGGTACCATCGTACGGGACGGTCGGTGGTCTTCGTCCAGCGGGCGTGATTCGGATGCGGTGTACGAGGTGCTGCGCGACGAAATCAACCGCTACGACATCAATCGCGAAACGATACGCCAGTGGGATTTGATGTCTAGCGGGCTGGTCAATAGTAGCAATTCAGCAGGGGGCAGCACTTCCAGATCGGGTGGAAATAACGGCAGTGAAACGTACCATCAAAAACCGTTGTCTGCTGGTAATGGTGGCATCTCTGGCAAACCGAACGCTCAACAGCCTGCCATGGAGAGTGCAGGTGATGCCATAACGTTGTGCAGCGCCGGCACTAGATCACTTGCAGCGAAACAATATTACTTAGAGGCGTGTGAAAAACCCCACGACGTTATGTCTGTGAGCAGTCTGAACAGTGGCAAGCACAGTATGGAAGACAGTAAGCGAAAGATGGAAACGTTGAGAGATAAATATAATTTGGACAGTGGCAAACACGTGAACGCTCGAATAGAGGACGGAAGAGGAGTAATGCATTTAGAAGATAGTTTGAATGTTAGAAAAAACCAATAAGAAAATTAAAAATGAGGAATTAATCGGATAGCTGAAACAAAAGCCAAAATCGTGTAAATAGCGTTAAACCTAACAAGCGAATATGCTGCACACTTTTTCACACTCGATTACAATAACAATTTTTGTATGATTGTATGCATAAAATATTGGATGCAAGATATTGTTAAAACTACCATGTACAGTATATTTTTCATATAAGATGTAATTACATTCCAATATGAATTGTGCGGTTGCGGTAATGTGCGAGAACCTCCGTTTACAAGGTGACACATGAAATTGAATAAGATAAGTTGGATAATAGCGCATTTATATTTTCCCTCAGTTATTATTGATGTAAAGTCTGTGCAGACACATATTGCAAATATTGTAAATATATATACATGTAAAAACAATGGAACAGTGTGAGCTTAAAATGTTTGTGTAAAAAAACCCAGATCATTTACGTTTTGTACAGGACATGAAGTAACAAGGTATGATGAACCATTGAAACACAATGCGAGTGCTCTATTAAAAATGAGATGATTTAACGCACACTATAATTTATTGCCAAAGGAGCAAAAAGTGTATTAACGGTTTCAATTTCTTTATTCCACTTTTTGCACTCTTTCCCCCTTTTTTCGCACCCCTTCTTTTTTCTCCAGCCTCGATATCGGTGCGGAATGTGTTCAACCTTCCGAAGGTCGCTCTAACGGTCAAGCCGGACCCATCCGATCCCGCCTACCTGCAGGCAGTGGCCAAGGGAGCGGGAACGCCCGGAAGCAGCTACTACGAGGGCATGATGATGGGCGCTGCTGCCGCTGACTTTTACGCCAGCGACAAGTACATTCGGCCCGACATAAGCTTCGAGTCGACGCACGACCTGTACACCCAGGCCCAGCTGCAGCGTGCCCAGGAGCTGAACCTCCAGCAGCACTATCAGCTGCAAAACATCGATCGAAGCTTGGCAACGATGCAGGACCAGCAGCAGCTGCCGCAGGACGCTTCCCCGCAATCGCCAATGGCTGGTAGACCCGATGGGCCGGCGCACTGGTCGGCGACCTCCACTACGGCAGGTGGTGCTGCTGGCAACGAGCCGGGTGGATATATGAACGGTCGTATGAACAGGGAGGCCTCCAGTGAACGATTAGATGCGAAGGTAAGATTGGGAAGGAAGATAACTAGCGAGGTGTGGTACAGGATGAAGTGGTCGGAAGGTTTATCAAGAAGTATGTTTGTGTGTGTTGACAGCATGATCGTTGCTAACTGCAATTGTTCCTTCCGTAAACGAGATCTGTGATCTTCAAAGAAGTTTTTTTGTTTATGATACTTTCAAGCAAATGTGAAACTAGAACGTTAAGAGATGCGTTTAAGGCTTATCAGCAAAATCGTTTAAAAATACTCTTCGTACCTTTTTAAAAAAAACTTTCGCAGCCCTTGGATGTGTCTGCTGGTGATCTTCTAAACCGGACGCACGAAGAGTTGATACTACTGTTGATTCAGTTGCGACGACAGAACAGTCAAACAGCGCGATCGATCGAACAGTGCTGCACGAACATTCATGAATTACAGGTTTATTATTTTTGTGTTTTAATTTTTATATGTTATTAACTTTCGGTGGCTTGGTGGATGGAATTTTGACGATTGGTAGGGTTTAATTAGCACAATAAGAATAAGTTTTGCACATAATACTAACAAAATACTCAATATTATAATTTTTCCTATTTTTAACATTAAATTTTGCGAATAAAATTCGTTTTTGAACATTTTTTGGTGACTAACATTTAAGTGAAAGATTAAGTGAATTTTGGTGCTGGAAAGATAAAATAATGCGACCAAAAGAACATTGCCGTGACAAAAAGCAACACCTAACATCTAGCATTACAAGTTTGTTCTTCCATTCATTAACTGATTATATTAACAAACTTTAGAACCTTATCCGCACCGCTGAGGGAAATCGGAAGGCGGACAGTTTAGCCCGCCTGGATGCACTAAAGCAACAACTAACGGAGCTGGAAAAGCAATACGAAAAGGAGAAACCCTTGATCAATCTGGTCGACAACATGGTCAAGCTGGGCAGTCTGTACCGTGGACCGGTCGGTGGGAAGAAGCAACTCCAATCGCCCGAATCGGCCACGCTCGATCGCTTGGAATTCAATCAGCGCATGCAGGAGCGCCGTTTGCTGCAGGAAGAGCAGCGTCAGTGGGATCGTACCAGCCCGAACCACGTGGAGCTACAGGTGAGTACGACGATCATCAAATCTCTTAAGTAAACGAATTTCTAACCCATTTTCTTTTGCTGTCGATTGTCCAGTCGAAGGTGCAACAGCTATACCAGATCGATAAACTAATGCAGGAAGAATCCGGCACACTGCAAGCGCTGCAGCGTGATAAGGAAAATTTGGAGAAAGCGCTCGCGACACTGAAGACGCACGTATTGAATCGGGAAGGTGGAAATATGCCAATGGCGATGGATACCGCCCGGCAGCAGCAGCATACGCTGGAGCGTGAGCTGACAAGGGTGCATCAGTTGCTGGCAGCTAATTCGAAGGTGAATTATACTGAAAACGAAAAAAAGAGTGTTTAAAAATATTAATATATCTCCTCTTTTCGGCATGCTTTTAGAAACTGGAGAAGACAGTCTCAACGAACGCTCGGCTGGAGCAGGAGCTGCTGGTACTGCGCCAGAAGCTGCAAGCTTCCCGTGAGCATCGTTCGATGCATTCGGTGTTTGATTCAGCCTCCCCGATGGATAACCAGTACATGCCCGGTTCGGTGACTGCAGTGCTCGAGTCGGAACTGAAGCGCGCGAAATTGCTGGTCGGTGACATGCAACGCCAGCGCCAGGAGCTCGGTCAAGCCGTGCGTCAGCTGACCTCCTACAGCGATAATCACGAGGCGCAAATGATGGATCGCCTGCAGGCCGATGAGCAACAGCACATGGCGCTTTCGCAGGAACAACAGCGCGACCAGCAGCAGCAGCAACAATCGGCTAGCGCAAAGCACAAGCGTAGCTATTCTTCGTCCTGGGTAGAGACGGATCTCGATTCGTTGGCGGGCAAAGAATCATCCGTCTCGTCCGCCAGCAACCATCGCGCCCTATCGTCCTCAGCATCGAGCGTGCTGACGATCGATGACGAAATGCAAAGCCTGTTTCTTCCGAGCAGCCGCGCTAAGGAGCCCATCGAAGGTGCGGAATCGTTGGACGATCTGTACTCGGCCGGGGGACCTTTGTACAACTACGGTGCCGGCGGTATGCTGAATCCAGCCGATAAGCAGGAAATTAAAACGGTTCGCATTGTGAAGCGCGAATCCGAGCGACGGATGCGGGACAAGGAAAAGAACGATCGCAATCTGGCCCTCAGCCTCGATCAGGTGCTGGAAGAGGAGGCACAGTTGATGGAAGATTACCAGCGCTCCAAATCGCTGCCCAGAGGGTACGAAACGCATGAGCTGTTTGTGCAGGGCCACGAATCGGGCAGTGATGGTGTTACCGGCTCACTCGACGGAAACAAGCTGATGAGCGATTATTACAGCAGCGTCGTCGCTTCGACGAACGGAAACAGCTACCCTGTTTCGCTGATCGATCGCCAGGCCGATCTTTACACGGGTAACTTTGACGGTGGGTTGCAATCGAAGTACCTTAGCAACGATGGCAGTCGAGTGTCGGGCGTTGGGAGCGTTTCGTCGTACCAGTCTAGCTATCTCGGCAGCGTCGGAAGCACCGGCAGCACGACCGGTATGTCCACCAGCTCGCTGAGCGGTCTGAAACGCAAGACGGAATCGATACAAAGCCTCACGCATGCCGATGCGGAGCTGGATCCCGTGTTCCAGAGTGAGGCGGCGAAGCAGATCATCAACGAAATGGCAACGGGCGGGAACATGACCGTTGGCGAGAACAGCGGTGACTCGTCGGGAAGTGGCGAGACGAAAGCGACCTCGAGCATGAAAGACGACCAGCAGTACCAGCAGCAGCAACGCCAGCAAGCGCAGCAAAATCGACAGCGCCGAGCCGTTCCGAAGGATAAGCGTCGACATCACACGGCGCCCCATCACGTCAATGCAAAGTCCATCGAGTTGATGCACAGCGAAAATGATATGAACAAAAATGTACGTGTGTTATAACATCATTGTTCGGCAAGGGTAGATGTTAGAATTCGATGCAATAATTCTCATCTCTTTCAGAATGTCAACTGGAGAGCGCGTGATGACGTCGACCTGGAGGTCACGATACGGCCCCGCTCGAACGCACCGGACGTGGTACGGTCCGCCCTTGGGCCGCGGGAAAAAATCTCCGAACACACCATCGACAAGCTGTTGGCCGCACCGAGCAAGATCCTCATCCCCGAACGCTACGTACCTGAGCAGACGCCGGAACTGTCGCCGGAGGAGAAGCGGCGCCGGCAGGAGAAGGTGGAAGCGATCAAGAAAATGCTCTCCGACACACCGATTGGCGGCGGTGCCGGTGGTAGTAATGTAAGTCGATCGATACTAACGCTACGTTACAGACAGAGAATGTTAATGCATTTATGCACTCGACAGGAGGCCGGTGGGCTGAATCCAGTGCCGAACGCGGAAAAGAAACAGCGTGAACATCTCATCCAGCTCAATCAAATCCTCGCCCAGCAAGTGATGCAAATGAGCAAAATTGTCGCAGGTAAGAAGCGGTGCATTTTTGTGTTAGTAATGCCTTCGTGCCTGGTTGAAATTTGAAACCTTTAGACATGAAATTTGATCCAGTATTGGACAGAGTAAATTAGATTAGTTATAATTACCTTTTGAAGTGTTCCTTGTGTTGTGTTGAAATTGAGACACGTAATTTAAATTGTTTGTTGTGTTTGTTATGCATGGTTCAAGTAATTATTGATGCACCTTGTTTGAGCGCACAGCTTTTTAGCCACCATCTACCGAACTTTAATATCAAAACTGTTAAATACTGTTAAAACTCTTAAAAACTTAAATGTTTCGTTTAATACATTTTTGCTATATATTTCATGCATTCGCTTCACGTACACAACTGAGACGATCACAGGTGAGACTCGAGCAGTTGGTAGATCAATCACATGTTTGGTGACATTTTGTTTAGCACCCAACTCTTGGTCACTCGCATGGTCACGACATTTTCTGTCGGTGATAATCACGACATGACCGATGATCACCGATGCAAAATATCGCGACAAAGTGGCTAACCAAGAGTTGCTCGCTCAAACTGCTATCAAGCATGTGATGGTGGCACCAACTGTTTGAGTCTCACCTCTGATCATCACAGTAGAGCTCGTGACGCAGACATGATTTTGTTTGAGACCGAATGGGTCATGACTATGCCAGTGACATTTTGCAGAACTGATCACAGTAAAACAAAAGTCATGGCATAGTGATTGATTGAGCGATGGTCGCAAAAATGTCACGAAGCATGTATAGGTCACAACAATCGTTTTGAGTATCACCTCTGATCATCACAATTGAGTACGTGTCGCTGACATGCATTTGTTGACATTGGGGCCATTTCCGTTTGAAATTCGTAGGCTGAAATTTCAGCCTGTCAGCTGTTTGCATTGTATAGCAGTTTTCGAGCAGCTATCTAATTGAGTATAATATACAGGTGGGCTTATCCCAAGGTGTATGAATTTAGAAGGCTGATTTTTATCGCTTCTGCTTCTGAATGAAGATTGTAAGAGTGTTTTGAGTATTTGTCAAGCCTCCAGAAAGCTTGTTTGAGCAAAAGTTTTCACCCGTTCTGCCAAAAAGTGATGTTCAAAATTGGTTATGAAAAAATGCTATCAGACCACCACGACTACATACACTTTGATTCTAGATTCCACCACGTGATCTCTTTAATGCACCTTGGTGTAAATGTAAACAACACCGTGTTTTCGAGCAGGTACTCGAATCTAATTTTACTCGAGCAGGTACTCGAATCTAAATCAGCCTCCAACTGTCAAACTCCATACAAACAACTGACTAGAATTGTGAAGGCCCCCATTGTTATAGTTTTATTGTATTGATTTTTTTTTTCTCTTTAAAATCGCCACATTGCATGACAGACCTATATATATTTTTTACGTATGCACGTTTTGATTACATCTTTTTTTGTTTTATTTTATAAATGTATGTCCCAAGTATATTATGCCATTACTTTATCATATTTGTTATGTGACTTTTTGAATATCTTTTTCCATAAACCGTTTCTTATTTGTTTAGTAATTCATCTATTATTTTCTTCTTTTTCCTAATTACTTTTTCTTTGTTTAAATAATTTTAATTTACCAAGTACGGTTTTTAATTCACTTGATTTTCTTTTTTTGTTTTCGACATTTTTTTATATTTTTGCATCAGGAAACCCAAACCATCATTCAGCCACTAATAATGCACAAAAGTAGAGTAGAGGATGCGCTTGTCATGCCATTTTGTGTTGAATGAAGCAGCAGCAGCAGCAACAGCAGCGGCAGCAGTAGTGTTTGCGTGTGTTTGTGTTTGTTATGTTATGTTTACTTGTTGAAATGCCCGCACGTGCAGCACGTGAACACCAAAAATTGCTATCGATGTGTGTGTACGTTAACGCCTCCGTACCGGGAACGAATCTGTTCTGTAGCGTTCGGAAAAGTCAACACCACCCCCTTCTTCACCGCATTCATTTTGCCATACACAAACCATCTATTACTCTAGCTTAATACACACTCTGTCTATCTTTGCGTCGCCACCCTTCATAACAACTTGATCCAACACTTTTAATTTATTTCCTGCGACAAACCCATCATCACATTTGCGTTTGTGTTCGACTCAAACTCTAACACCACACCACCACCCAAATCACGCAGAGGATAAACCGGCGAGCTATGATGGTGCACGCGATATGCGCAAAGGTTTGTATTACGGTATTATACAATTTAATGACAGAAACTGCGTAAAGTATTGAACTGAATACGTAGCAGAGGGAAGTTTTCATTCTTGCTGTGTGCAAGCAAAAGTTCGTAATCTTCAGCACATGATTTTAAAGAATTTTTAGAATTAATGGTACTAATTCGCATAAATTATGTACAAGATCTGGAGAAAATTTTATGGAAAATTATATTAAAAAAAATACTTAAAATAGATTCAAACTCATTTATCGTTAACACAATTGTGTCTTACACGCTCATATCATTCATATATCGATCCGCATATTATCAATATGTGCATTAAAAAACTGTCCTTTCAAAAGCCTGAAGTGCATGTCTCGTTTGCTTCAATTTTAATGAAACCAATGACTGTGTTTCGTGCATGTGTTTGGTTGATCGCATTAACATGTATGCTTTGTTGTTTTTCCGAACGATTTATACTAATTTTCCCTTTTTCGTCCGTTGTCTACCTTATTTTCTGATTTTTATTTTGCCCCATATTGATCCATGAAACACCACAGAAGACTCGTCGGCCGTACTGCCCTCCAAGATAAAACGCAAATGTAACGCACAGTTTAGTACTGCGGCAAACGCATCGGGAAGCAGCAAACCGAACGACGACAGAGATCACTATGAATCGGACCTGGAAGACTACGATACGGACTCGCCGGCGGAACCACTTCCGCTGTATCAGCAGCGTGAAAACTATTTTACCTAAATGTAGAGAGTGTCGGCGCTCGTTGACTTCCGTCCCCGTGTCTTATCGTGTGGCATTGTGAAGAATGGTTTAGAAATTGAATTCAGGCTGACCTAGAAGAAAGCCTCCAAAACGTGAAATTCGAAAATCGAAGAAATCAATTGTGACACTGACTATCTTACTGTGCACATGTTGCACCAACGACGTGCATTCGTGCATTGCTGCAAGAATTGCATTACTTTAGGTAGGACTAATCTAATACCCCATATCTCCACATACTATGCAATTTAACTGCCATTGATTTGAAAACACACGCAACTCTATCGATCTATTCTGGGAAGCTATTCTTATAAGATTTTTTGTTCCTTATTGGAGGCGCATCAATATGTGTCTTTCACCCGCCAATTAACGCGCGATTGCAATATTAAAGGCATCGATGTTGAATGGCATTCCAGTGCAAAACATAATTTTACAAGTCAGTATGGGTCTTAGTTAATAGTTCAGAGATCGATAAAATATCGCCCACAGGTAATATAAAAGTATCATAGCCACATGAATATCGTTGAGCTTTCACAGGTTTCCTATCCGAGCAGGAGAAAACTAAGACTTCTGCGTAGTGCGGCACAGTTGCAAGGCAAGTTTAAGATGTCGGATTTTGTTTAGTAGTTATTTTGGAAACGGTTTTTTTATAATACAAAGCACGAGACCAATTGTTTTACAGTGATCCACCCCAAGCAAATCATTTGCATTCTCCACTGCCAGGGCCAGGATTAAAGAAGACAAGCTTTGGAGTGGTTGTGTTTTGGAGGGCGTGGGCTACATCAATGACATACGTCTAATTTTAAAATCAAGTTACTCTTTCAGCAGTGCAACCGTTACTTGAACAGGGTGCGGCTTTTTTATCCATCTTTGAATTTAGTTCTTCAACTATTCTTGCATATGTAGAACTCATCCTTCTCACTAGTGACGATGTCAACGAACGGACGATTTATATGTCAGCTGTAGGGAGGTTTTAGTACGATTAAGTCTCGATATTACACGAACAGATAAGGCAGCCGTAACAAATTTAGTGAATAGGATCTATACAAGAACTGTTGTTGTACATATGAAAGTTAGACCTATTCAATGCGAATATTTAAATAAGACTAAATATAATATATACCTTGTATCCAATGCAGCAAGTCGCGTCCTACGCACCTACAGAGCTTTTTTGGTCGGTACTGCTGCTACTGCTGCTAACCACATTTAAGAGCCCGCCACATAAAGTAGCATAAAACAGGGCACTAAATCCTATGCATTAATGATCAATAGTATAGCATGCATTACCGCACTTATCCACATCCATATCCATATCAACCAACCATCGAAGAAGGGGTCGACGTGCGTGCTAGAAGCTTTGAAGCTTTGCAACATGTCGGTGCGTCGAATCAAACTGCATACTCATCATATCATACACGCAATCATATGCGAAGAAATCATCGATCGAGCGGGTTTTTGAGGATCATGAGGATGGTCTCTCGCCACACAATTGCTCAATAAAATTACTAGTAAAAAAACAAGACAAGATGTGACACCAAGCGCGCGCGGTCAATTATAAGATGCACTGTGTTGCATCGTGCTTGCTCTGTTTGTGTTGGTGACAAGCAAACCGTTACCTACCGCAAGAATATGTATATTGCAAATGCTAATGAAGTTAAACGCTGCAACAGAACGAAATGTACCCAACTACACAATCCCTTTTTCGACGGAACTGAAAGCTGCACAACTCCCTCCTTACTAAGACGTCAGCTACAAGGGTCGTAAATTACATACTTTTCAAGTTAAACTAAGGGTGCAAGACAAAACAAAACAATAACTATTAACTACAATCTGTCTGTGAATTTACAGAATGGAGCTTTTGACAGTTAATAAGACTTATTCCAAATTATAAAGCAAACAATGCTATAGTAGATGTTATAGTTCTCGAACATACAAGTATACTATCGCACCCGTAAGCATGCACATTTCACGATGTTACTGGGGACAAACAAAGGAGCTAAGGAATGCATTTGGACAACAGTCATCAACCAACATCACAAAACCGGTCCGTTGTGATGCCCATTAAGTTAGAAACAATTCCACACACCCGTGCAACCACGAATATAGCATACCATACACTCAATTATTTGCTCAGTCAATTTTTAAACAATTAGCGGAAAGCGACAGATTTGTGGGGAAGATGAGAAAGAAAGAAGCGAGAAAAAGACATTAAAATTACCAGTATTCAATTATCGACGACAATTAATACCTTGCCCATGCCACCTCGAGGAAACCTTTTACGAAAAAGGTGATTAATCTTGCTTGGAGCGTTTTTTTATTTATTATAATTCTATTTGTTAAAAAAGTAAACAAAACCCTTCTTCTATTCCGATGTGGTAAATCTGCTGCCATAAGACTTAAGTGTGTAAAGGAATTTAAATTATAGTAAACATTTATTTCAGTGTTGTTTTTTATATGCATCAATAGTGAAAAAAAGACGTTAATCTAGCAGCGACAGAAATAATTCATTTCGTTACAAACGTAAAGGAAGCAATGGGAGCAAAGTATAGTAGGGCAAGAGTATAATACCTTTTTACTAGCAAATAATCCGGTCGCAAAGTAGTACAATTTTAAAACAAAAATTATAAACACGATACGCCATATATGAAGAAGCGAGAAAGAGAGGTTGTAAGAGCGATAGAAAGAGAGAGAGAGAGAAAATTGAAATATTTTGGCTAGGACAGCGGCATTTGTTTATTTGTTTTTATTTTTTTCTGTTAGTTTTAATATGCGCAAGATTGAGTTAAAGTGGGCGAGTTACATTTATTTATTGAAAAGTGAAGGACGTGCTTTGTGTGATCTTAAAAATGTGAAACCGTTACGTTGACCATTCCTTCTCGTTGTGCGTGCCTGTGCGTTGCGCAACTGCCATATTAGCGAAAGCGTGTACCATAAACAGCATGTTATGTATTTTGTAAAACACACAAAGATTAATACACAGCAAAACCCCCAGAATAAATGCATCCGTCTTACAATTTACCTCAATTAGCTCCTCTGGTACGAGATGGGTAATGATGTAGTGGATTTGGATAAGCCAGAAAATCTAAGTACAATTTATCTTCGGTTCGTTTACCATTATGCTGCACGCGGCGCTTTGTTGCTCATTCAAATTAGAAAATAAATCACAACGCAGTAGAAAACCTAGTATACAATTTTGTTTTTTGTGTTTATTATTGTTTCGTTATTTAAGGAAAAACGATACTTTCCATCTTGTTTTGAGCTATTTGTTTTAAGGTAAACATAGTCAGTAGTTCACATTCAGTTGAAATCACCATCACCAGAACCAACAGCAAGCATAAATATGATTTACCATAAGAAAAAAGAAATACATTCACAAATACCATGCTAAACATTGCATAGGAAAATTATACATAAATATGCGTATGCACAGTAAAATCATTAGTAGCGAGATTGCATTTCATGTAGAGCTGTAGCGCAAGCAAAAAAAAAATTATCGGTAAAACCGATTGAAGAATTGCGGCGCTTACCGTACAATTATTCTACCGCAACCGACACAAACTAAACGAAACAGCTTCAATTATGCTGAACAATAATAGTAATAATAACACTAACTGTACTTATAATAACATAATGAAAACAACAACACAGACAAATTGGCGGGACAAATACTATATACGAAAGCATGTTGGACACAGGAAACTCTACAATTGAAATAAGCATAAGTACCTTAAGCTGTTAAATTATTATTATTACTATCATCAGTATCGATACATAAATTATCATTGTTAACGGATGAGCCAATTGTACAATACCCCCCATCAATATCGCAATAGCGGATATAGACAAAATAAACCATGTGTTAGTAGAGCACCGGTCGCATGTATGAAAATAAACTTAATAAGTGCAAAAATAAAGTAAAACCACTGCATCAATAAAGTGTTTTTTTTTGGCTTCGTGGCATACACTTCACGATTTTCCTTTTCATATATATTCATATCGGTACAATTTTGTTTTTCTAACAATCGTCAAATACAAAATAGATTGCAATCTTTTGCTAGACTGCCCAAAAAGGACAGAAATAACCAAATTTTCTACGGTTAAAAAAAGGAAAAAAATACATAAATCAATAAATCTTTTCTAATTATTGACCATAAAAGGGAGGTAAGTCATGCAGTCCTTTCATATAGCGGAGTGATTTTCCCTTGTTTTTAACACAGGTCCCTTATTTGATCTCTTAAACCAATCCAGCTAAGAATCGTTACACATATACTTATGGCCACACTTACAACACTTAGACTTAATTTTACAGAACTCAAAAGAAATTGTTATTATAAATAATGATTTCCATAAAAGTTCATAGAATTGTTCCATATCATCCTCACTGCTTTTTTCAAACGATGCAACTCAAATATCAACTATGTCCTTCTCATCATTACAATCTTAAAAAACTTGCAATGCAATTGAAATGTTACTATCCGTGCAATGCGACCCTCTTAATCTGAATTCGGTCATTTTTACCTATAAAGGGGTTGTTTTACATGCTAAAGTACGGTATATAATGCTCAACGGGTAATGCTAGGGAGTCTGTTGTAGCTTACACAGCTCATTTTACTATAGTAACTCAAGCCAACTAACATGAACATGATACAAAAAATTCACAACACACTTAACTTTTCACAGATTTTCACATTTAAATCAGATATAAAAGACAGCGAAAGAAAAAACATAATATTTCTGATCCGGTGTATTACGTACTATTGACACTACGATGAACGATATTTTGCATAGAGCTGCATAATTTTCTTTTTCTATAATTAACGGAACGTCAATGAATACAACCAACAACTTGTTGAAAAATATTGATGATTTCAAGTATTACCAAGCTACATTTTTAGCTATATTTTTGGAGTGATAAGCAAAAAAAGGAAGAACAATGTTGTTCCTATAGTTTTTTAAAATCACTGTACAAGTCTTTTGGATGTATTAGTAAAGATTCGTTACAGAATCACAAATGTAAACTAGAATCTGTTTTATCCAATCGATGTGTTTTGTTTTCGAGTTTCAATCAACTTGCATCGTGCGGAGGCCCCTATTTTCGATAGCATTGGCAAATGTGCGTCTATTGTTGTCGGTTGTTTTTCTCATCCTATGTTTATTATGTTTATGTTTATTTGTCTATCGATGGACAATAATGCCCTCTCGAACCATTTTAGCAATGTTTTACAATTAGTTCTTTACAGTGGATTACAATAACATAGAACATAAAAGTGTGCACTATGGAACCAAATTTAACACAGAAACACGATCATTAAGCTCAGTTGGCGAAATCCTCGGCTCAAAAGCGTCGCTGACTGCGTTGAAAGCACGGCACATCAGTAGGAACGGGTCAGAGGAGCCAAATTGCGTTCTACGGTCGTCGAGGGCCAACATTTCCCGAGTCCGGAGCGGCCTGACCGGAACGTACAGATTGATGGCAGCCAGTAGTGACGGAGAGTCAATACGGCCGTCGAGAAGTCCCGTGATGAACGACAACCTGGCTTTTCGTATTCGCTCACTTAGGGTGGGTAGCCCGAGTAGTAAACACCTAGTTCGGTAATCGAGCCTTTGGTTCCATGAGCGAAGTGCAAATTGTGAAATTTTGCGCTGGATTGATTCCAATCGAGCTAATGGACGCGCTGCAGTTGGCCACCAAACGATATTTGCATATTCCATCAACGACCGGATAAGTGAGCAATAGAGCGCCTTGGTGCAAGGTATATCATTAAGCTCGCGAGTCATATTGATAACTAGACCTAGCATTCTGTTGCTGGTGGCTACTACGTGATCCAGTTGATCTTTAAATGATAGTTTTGTATCGAGCAAAACACCTAGATCCTTAACACATTGTTTTCGCGCCAAAGACTGTCCATCAAGCGCATATTCATACAATGATGGGCAGCGAGAACGACTGAAAGTGATGGCTTCACATTTATCTGTGCATAGGGATAAAGCATTACGGTTGCACCAACACTGGAACTCACGCAAGGAAGTTTGCAGTCGGGCGTGGTCTTCTGGTTCACGAATAACACGAAAAATTTTCGTGTCATCTGCGTACAGTAGGTGATTATCAGCCGGAAGGATCAACGTCGCGTCGTTGATGAAAAGAAGGAACAGCAAAGGACCCAGGTTGCTGCCCTGCGGGACTCCAGAAGATGCATGCACTGGACTTGACATGTACGGGCCTAACTTCACAGAATATTGACGATCTGTAAGGTACGATCTAAGCCACATTATCATAGGGTTTGGGAGACCAAGTAAGTCGAGTTTCTCAAGCAAGATGGAGTGCGATACACTGTCGAATGCAGCCTTGATGTCCGTATAAATAGCATCTAGTTGTAAACCGGTATCGATAGATTTATGGCATTTGCTAACAAATTCTAGTAGATTAGTCGTTGTAAATCGCCTGGGTACAAAACCATGTTGATTCACACTAATATAGTTGCAGGCCGAGGCCAACAATGGCTCGTAGATTAGCATTTCAAACACCTTTGCACACACGCTGAGTGAGGTTATGCCACGATAGTTTACAGCATCATTCTTACAGCCCTTCTTGTAGATGGGTGTCATCCAGGAAGATTTCCAAGTGGCAGGAAAGGTTCCACATCTCAGGGACTCCTTAAAAATCTTCATCAGCGTGGGAGCAAGCGCAGAAGCACACCACTTTAGGATAACGGCCACTTTAGTATAATGAAACTCTTCGTTCCCGACATAGGATACGGAGTTTTCATGGTTTGGTTTCATTGTACGCTCTTTTTTCGGCGCTTCTTATTTTTCTTACATTGGGGGCCTTTCCGTTTTAAGCTCGTAGGCTGAAATTTCAGCCTGTCAGCTTTTTGCATTGTATATCAGTTTTTGAGCAGCTATCTAAGTGGGTATAATCTACAGGTAGGCTTATCCCAAGGTGTATGAATTTAGAAGACTGATTTTTATCGCTTCTGCTTCTGAATGAAGATTTTAAGAGTGTTTTGTGTATTCGTCATGCCTTCAGAAAGCTTGTTTGAACAAAAGTTTTCACCCATCCTGTCAAAAAGTGATATTCAAATTTGGTTATAAAACATGCTATGAGACCACCTGGACTACATGCACTTTGATTCTGGATTCCATCACCAGATCTCTTTAATGCACCTTGGGATAAATGTAAACAAACCCGTGTTTTCGAGCAGGTACTCGAATCTAATTCTAGCTTCGTGGCTAGAATAATCTAGACTGAAAATTGCAGGCTAGTTTTTTGTGTGGTTTTGTATGGAGTGTTTACATGATTTCAGCCTCCAACTGTCAAACTCCATACAAAAAACTAACTAGAATCGTGAAGGCCCCCATTAACAGCGAGCTTTAGTTTAATCATTACTAAGCTCTAGTTAAATGGCAAAGATATGTTTGTATCGAATCGGTAATTTACCTTTCTCATCATTAGAAAAGTCAATTGAAGTTTTCAGTTATATAAAAAAATGTATAATTCATATGATAACCATTTCATAATGCCATCTCGTCTTGGGTTCTAGTCATTTATGGTCTAGTGATGTGAAGCCGGTCTCATGGTACAGTCGTCAACTCGTACGACTTAACAACATGCCCGTCATGGGTTCAAGCCCCAAATAGACCGTGCCGCCATACGTAGGACTGACTATCCTGCTATGGGGGGAAATCAATAAGTCACTGAAAGCCAACCCCACAAGTGTGTTGGCAGGCCTTGACCGGCATCGGTTGTTGAGCCAAAGAAGAAGAAGAAGAAGATGTGATTCATGAATATTACGAAAAATATTCATTCATATTAATCTTCAGTGATGAGTGATTCAAATCTTGAATTGAATCTCTAAAGATTTATTTTTCAAACAATTTTGACACATCGAAAACGTGTGCCAATGTCATGGATTCAAGTTTTACAGTCCCGGGCATTGTTAAACATCGTATCGATGTCATGGGATTGACTAAGGACAAATAGTAAATGTGTCCCACAGTCTTTAGGTGAATTGCAAACTTCTGCAAACTAAAGATCGCTTCGATATGTGTTAGTAGTGAGGTAAAGCAAAGAGACCAAAAAGAGAAAATCTTTAGAGAGTCATTCATACATATTTAGAGATTCGTTGAATACCTTTGAAGATTCATTCTGATCTATGAAACTGAATTTAAATTACCCATCTCTATATTTATGGATTGCCCCAGATGACCCCATATAATAATAATTTATGCATTATTATTATTCGTAATAAAATTCCACGTTAAGCAATATAGCCCGACTTTTTATAATGTAAAAAAAAATCTCCCGAATGAGATCAATATTATGTTATTGAAGGGTAAATATTATAGCAACCAATATATTGCACTTTTCCAGGTTAAACGTGTTCCCCCAATTAGTGAAAATCTCTCACGTGGTGTGTGAATTAGGTTGGCGTTGGGTCATAGATTAATTGTTTCTCTATTTGTTGTGCAGTGGGTCGTATAAACCCCACTTGATGCATACACGTCAGTCCATGCAAAGTCTGTGGCTGTTATGCAGAATTGATCTCATTGATCGTCTGACTGGTGTTAAAGTAAGTTCAACCTTCATACTAAGCAGACACAAGAGTGATTAATTCGTGCCCTGCTCTGCCCTAGTAACAAATCTGTGTAAAAACAGCAATTATCAGTTCCATCATACCGGCACAAAATTGAAAAAATAGGCAGATTATATCATGTCATTTCGGGGGAAGTTGACTTTCGTGTACTTTATGTTGCTGTTGCTGCTACTAATCGGACTTACAATAACGGAAACAGAAGCATCGCCGTTAAAACTGCGAAGACAAAAGCTGGTAACTATAGCACAACGTTAGCATCCACGATGCATTTAAACAAAACGTTTATTCTCTACTAACACAGAAGTTTGGACGCATGATCACACGAACGATCAACAATGCGATGTACGGATTTTTTGACGTTTTTGCCGGTTAACCCAACAACCACTATCCCCAACACACACCACAACCACACGGCAGTGTGAAGCGTGACTCTTAGTGATGTACGAAATGTGTAACAAAAATGGTTTAGAAAATTAACATTAGAAGCTTTCTCACATTCTCATTCCTTTGGTTATCTACAACAATAAATTAGATACGATAGGTGTAATGTTACATACTGCTTTTGGTTTAAATATGAAAATATCGTTTTTATTATCATATTACGCACACTTACATTTACCATTGAATGCTATGCTACGTGTGTTTGTTCCGGTAGAGTACTTAACAGTCAAATAAAAATGGAAAAAAATAACCTAACACAGATCCTGGCCATCGGCAGTGAATGCAAGACAGCCAAATATAATGACTTTAAGTTGAAGAGAGGGAGGAAAGATTAGAGATGGTTGATGATAATGATGATGATGATGGAGGAGAACGAACGAGTGAAGAAGGCTATTGCGAAACAGACAATACAAATGTTATATGATGTACGGTCATATTGCGAATAAGAAGAAGAAGAATAAGAAGAAGAAGGCGTAGAAGACGAAGACGATGACATCCTGGTTGTGGGTACATTTTGGTGACACCTTCCTTCCGGGGGATTGCACTTACTGGTATGTCCGTTTATTTGGAACGCGTACATAATGTTCCAATATACGAAGAAACTGTTGCAAGGAGAGAATATGTGTAGTAAGTATATTAGTTTTAATACGCAATAAAACGCATAATATGAGAAATTATCAATAGCACACAAGTGTTTTAATTTGATACAGATTTATCGTACTGAATATTAAATAAACAAACAATAAAAATAACTTTTGACGGGGTGTTTCCGGAGTACATATAATTTTGGGACTGTTTTTTACTCTTTCTTATGAAAAATCAACTTTACGCGATGGATAATTTGACTCTACGGCATCCTTTTTGGACAGTCATGTTGGAATTCCACATAAACATGCCCAAAAAAAGATCTTTAAAGTCCACTTCCCGACACTCAAAGTCGTAAGAACTCGTAAGAAAGAGTCAAGGAAGTGTTCCAACATTATGAGAACCCCTGAAAACTTCTGTAAATTAAAATATCTGCGCAGAATGTTCATGCGTTCGTTTTTGAGGTTTGGATCATAATTTGGTAAATTTGAATACTCAACTAAATGTTTGATCGGATTCATGGAGGAAATCAATACGTTTTTTATTTTGAATAATAATAATAATAATTTATAATTCGAAGGAGTTGCACAACAAAAGATATCGCTCCTCAATCCTTACTGGTTCAGTAACAAATCTTTCTGAACCTGTTCAGAATTTGATCCTGAACCCATCCTGGTACTGAAATCAACCCGCATCTGAAATACCGACCTTGCAAATAGTTCTCAGTCGATATCGGCATACATCTAGGAACTGATGACGATCCCAAATCTGTCTTGAAATTGAACCTGAATACGTATAAGTCTCATACCGCACTGGTCCTGTAACTGATCCTGAGCTGATAATGGACCCCTTTCCCTTTTAAGATCTTACTTACTTACTTATCCGGCACTACAACCGCTTTGCGGTCTTGGCCTGCCTCAGGAGTGTCCGAAACCGCTCACGGTCTCGCGCCTTCGTCTGCCAGTCCGTTATCCCGGCCTTAATGGCGGACGCCTCCACGCCATCTTGCCACCTCAATTTGGGCCTACCACGCCTCCTCTGTCCTTGTGGACGGCCTAAAAAGACTTTACGGGCTGGGTCGTCCGTTTCCATGCGTATAACATGGCCAGCCCACCGGAGCCTGGCGAGCTTTATACGCTGTACGACAGTGAGGTCGCCGTACATCTCGTATAGCTCGTCATTATAGCGGCTCCTCCATTGTCCTTCCACACATACGGGGCCAAGTATCCTTCTGAGCATCTTCCTCTCGAAAGCGGCTAAGAGGGTTTCGTCAGATTTGGACAGTGTCCATGTCTCAGAGGCGTATGTGAGTACTGGTACTATATAGGTACTATATAGTCCCAGCTTCGTCCGTCGCGACAGGTTCTTTGAGGTGAACTGATTTTTCAGGCTGTAGAATGACCGGTTGGCAGCCAGCATCCTTGCGCGCAACTCAGCTTCCATGCTGTTGTCGTTGCTGACCTTTGACCCAAGATAGGTGAATTGTGGGACGACTTCAAAAGTGCGTTCACCTATCTGCACGTCACGCCTACGTAGATTCTGATTATTTATTGGTAGGCCCGCTGATGTTGCCACCATCAGTTTGGTCTTTGCCTCGTTTATCTGCAATCCGAGGCTCTCTGCCGCCTGCTCGATCCCTTGGTAGGCTTCTGCTACATAGGAGAGCCGCAGACCAATGATGTCTATATCATCAGCGTATGCCAGGATCTGGGTTGACTTATAGAAGATGGTTCCCGTAGTCTCCACCCTCGAGTCACGGATGGCTCTCGCTAGCGCCAGGTTGAATAAGAGACAAGCAAGCCCGTCCCCCTGGCGCAGACCCTTGGTGGTAGCAAAAGGTCCTGAGAGTTTTCCATCCATCCCTTTTAAGATCATAGGGTGAAATTTCAATCAGCTGTTTGCATTGAATAGCAATTTTCGAGCAGCTATCAAAGTGAGTGAGGGTGGCATATCCCTAGGTGTATGTTAGAAGGTTGATTTTTATCGCTTCTGCTTCTGTATGAATATTTTAAGAGTGTTTTGTGTATTCGTCAAGTTACCACAATGCCTGTTTGAGCAAAAGTTTTCACACGTCCTTTCAAAAAGTGACGTTCAAATTTGGTTATAAAAACAGGCTGTGCGACCATCTGGTCTACATACACTTTGATTCTAGATTCCACCACCTAATCTCACCTGATCCAAGCAGTACCGTTCCCAGAGCTGAATCTGAATCTACACCGGTTCTGGAACAGAGTACAATTTAATTTCGATATGGAGCTGTTTCAGTAATGTAACAGATTTCATAGCGATCAACAAACCAATTCCGGCAGCAGCAAGCTGCAAAATTCAGCGTACTGTGAAATTGGTGTAGAATGTAGAAATTTTGTTTAATTTGTATAGTCATGTCATATTGACTGTGCGTTATATCAGTACAGTTCAATTGCTTCATGCAAAGTGACCTGCATAAGATGGTTTTCTATCGCATAAAATTTTACCAAAATAATTAAGTTAATATAGTGAACAACTAACACCAACATATCGTCTGACTTGATCCTTCTAAAAACATTCTTTTTTCTTCTGTTAACTCCATTAGTTTACGAATATTGGTTGGTTGCCACCACAAAACAAGTAAATGATAAATAAACAAGTAAATGATCTCACTGCAAAGCACGTGACTTACCGTTTTCCTAATCCTGTAGCACCACTGCATCGCTCAATCCGACCATCGGCAGCCGCAGCTTAATCACTCTCTATGCCGCACTCGGCCGCTTTCGATACGCTGCTGTGCCCGTTCGCCGTTGAATCGCACGAGCTCAGCACGTGCGTCGGTGTGTCGTTGAGTACCGCACCGGACGACAGCAGTTGCCGGGTGCTGGAGCTGGACGAGTAGCTGTCGCTCGAGCTGCGCGTCGACGTTTGCGAATTGCCACTTATCGGGCTGTCCGGCAGTGATCCCTGCGAGAACTCTTCCTTCAGTACGGAGAGTGCCGCTGGCGGCGCTGAGCCATGGTTAGCTCCGGGGGCGGTGGTAGCAGCAGCTACAAGCATTTTCCGGCCTGTATCTATCTCGGCCAGCTTGGGCAGCTCGTCGTCGTCATCGTCGATCGATTTCAGTGGGCTGGTTGCCGGTGGATCTTCGGGCGTGTAGAAGTCCTCCGAATCGTCGGTCACGATCGATATAATTGCACCACCGGCGCCCCTGTTCCCTCCGACCAGTCCCATCTCAACGCCTCCGCCCTCCACGCCGATATCATCGCTCCCGATGATGGCACCCTTCAGCAGCTCCGTTATCACAGCGGAGGGCGATGTTTTCTCATTCACCGGCTCACCAATGGTTCCCGAGCCACCGATCAGCAGCTTCTTCATCGCCATGTCTCCGAGCTTGCTGCCCGCATCGTAGCTGTCCGATTTGCGCAGCAGTGGGGAAAGCTTTTCCGCCTCACTGTCGTCGTCGTTTTCCGTCAGATCGGTGAGCTTCGAGTCGGGCATTTTGCCCACCAGCGCTGCCCCGGGCGCTGCCGGTTTCTCGTGCACCAGATGGAACCCGATCGTGCGGTCGGAGGGTGATTTCGATTTGGATGAAACCAAAACGCCACCGTTCGACCCGTTCGTGCCGCTGTTTCCGATTCGGTGCAGACTGCCCTTTTCGCGCGGGTTCTTGTCCTTGCTGATCGGTGCTCGCTGCATCAAGGGCGAGTGTTTCGAGAGCAGCTCCTTTTTCGTGCAGACGGTGGTGGGGTTCGCTATGCCGCCGACTGTCGCTCCGCCGGAACCGGCCTCGGCGATGGCGTTCGTTTCATCGGAAGCTAGTAAATGCATCCGGATGTCGGAGGACGACTTTTCCGAAACGATGCTTCCGTTGGCGAGCTCACCGTTGCTGCTATGATCGGTGGATGACTTGGTCATTTTGTTGCGGAATCCGAAACCATTCTCGGTGCTCTGGGAACACAAATAAAACAGAACAGATCGGTTAATACGCCGTCTCGCTTCATTCGCGTGTCATTTACCACGACTTACCCGATTATTCTCGCTACCATTTTCGGTGCCAGCGGTTGAGTCGGTGCTGCCGTTGATCGCTTTCATTGCAACTGTCGGGCCGTTCAGTGCTTCGATCAGTGATATGGTCTTGTAACCGGCCGGAATGTTATCAGCGCTCTGTTGGGAAAAAACAAAGAAGGGAAAGCAAAATTAATACAACTTATCATCCACCTCACCATCCAACTACTCACGTCGGCCGAATTCTGTGCCGCCGGTGTACTGCCACCACACGGTAAGCCGCCCCCGCCACCGGCACCCTCCTTCTGCACGGCCCGGATCTGCAGCAGCGCACGGAACGGTGCCCGGCAGATCGGACAGTTGTTCGCCTGATAGCGCAGCGAGTCCGCGCACGAGTTGCACAGGCACAGATGCCGGCAGGGCAGTATCAGTGTGTCGCGCGTGTCGCACATGCAGATGACGCACTCGCTCCCGTTGTCCTCCGTCTCCTCGTCCGTGACCGTTTTGTTCGCCAGCTTGTTCTCGATGCCGTAGATCTCCTGCAGCAGATAGTACAGCCCGTCGACGAAGATCTTCTGCTTCAGCGCACGCAGCGCGTACGTCCCGTCGGAATGGTGATCGATTACGCAGATCGTGGCATGCGACTGACGGCTGCCCGGGCCGGCCCCACCACTATCGCCGCCACCGTCGCTCGCTACGCCGGCAGTGAGCGCACTGTTGTTGTTGGTAATGGTGGTAACGGTGGTGGTGTTGCTGTTAGCCACCGCACTGTTGCCACCACCGGTTGTCGCCTCACCGACGACACAGTGGATGACGACGGGGAACGTATCCTTGTCCGGGCTGTAGGACAGGTTTTCCTCCGCGTACAGTGCCGGGTAGATGATGTGGTGCGGGGCCGAGAACAGCTGATTGACGCCCCGCTGGAAGTGGAACGTTTCCGACGTCATGGAGGAATCGCGCGAAATGTAATTCGATCCGCCTGGCCCGATGTCCTCGATGCAGAAGTAGTAGATAGTGATGTGGCAGGGCGAATCGGCGTCGAAGATGAACTCGATGTTGTAGCCATTGCTAATGGTACCGTTGGTTGTCGTCGTCGTCGTCGTCGCGGGGTTGGGCTTTGCAACTTGATCGCCCCCAGCCGGCTTGACGACACCGTTGCCACCCGCGTCCAGCACCTTCACAAAGCGCACCGACTCTTTGCGAATGTTGACAAGACTTTTCAGCGTTTTCGTCGGTTCTGTCGCTTGTGGCGGTGGGTAAGGGAACTGAAATTAAGCAGAAAATCATAAATGTTGAATCGATGCGGAATATTGCTCGAAGCTCGCCGCACTTACGGGGGTTGGCTTGGAACCTAAAAAGTTCAAATCAGCATTCTCGCCAAATAAGTACGCTTCCGGCTGGGGAGTATCGAACCTTTCACCACCCATGATGAAATGCGTTCCGAAGTAGTTGCCTGCGGCAGCGGAGGAGTGAAGGAATGGCAGCAAAAGCGAAAACACAAAAATAGGTTAACCACTGCCATAATCTGGTTGCAGTCTGCAAAACTGGAACACACTGCTCCCGTCAGGTGCTTCCGTCATCGACGAACAAAGGTTCATCGCCACCACACGGGCCAGGGGCAGCAGGCAGTTTCGTACTTACCCGACCGGGGTGGATACTTGTACAGATGGTTCAGGCTCACGTCCGTTTCCTCGACGGTGGCATTCTGTCTGCTTGCAAACAGACCCATTTTGCGTGGCCGATGGTACTCTGCACAGTAGTCACTTTACCACGTCCGAACTTGCCTCCGAGCCTTCGAGCAAAACCCCCCCTCCAGCAAAGCAGGTTTGGTCTGTGTTGTTGTTGTTTAGAAGGTATTCATGCTTGCGATTTTAATACGCTTCCCGCGATGGTAGAAGAAACACGTGCACTGGCAAGCAATTCGCAGCTAAACGCACGCAGGCTAGTTGGTGTACGTTGGCTAGTGGGTTATTGTTTGTTACGGCAAATCCGAGCAGAAAACAAGGAACAGTTTGTGAATTTTCTTTCTCCTGGCTGATCCAATAAATATCAACTAGAGAGGGGTTGGTGTTGCTGTCCAGTTTGACAGAAGTGCGCAGCATACGAAAAAGCCTTTAATGACAGACTTCGAACAGGCCGTTGGCTGTGCGATAAGCACAGTGAGGATGGAATGGACAAAAACAATAAACGGTGCTAGATATAAAATTGTGATTGCAAATTAAAATACATTTTCTTTTTTTATACATACTAGACTCTATATTTCCAATGTCAATCGTGTATTGTGAAAAAAAATTATGTGATTACAGTCTGATGTGTAGAATTAAATTAAATTCGATAATTTCTAAATGGAATTCCAGCTTTGCTACACAGGCAGACTAATCGATCTGAATTGTTTATTTATCTGATTCTATGGATCCGAGAGAATAAAAGTTGGTACATCCCAAGTACTACAAATCCACTGAACGACCACTAAACGGATTCTAAACGGGTCAAGCTCTCAACCTAAAAGGAATCTAAAAAGACTTCGTTTAGCAGATGGTAAACGACTGATGCATTCTAAAAATAGCAAAAAATGCTGATGGGGCCATCTGTTGGTGGGATAGCCACACAGTGGAGCTTTCCTCACGTTAGGAGCTTTCTCCTTCCCTATGTACTGTTGTATGGTTTCGCATCGAAGAGCTATCAGAACTGAAGCAAGTGAGATTTGAGTAATGTTCAATGGTGTTGATACCTACGTATCTTGACCATACGATCATTACTATAGATTTTTGCTCGGAAAGTTAGAAGCATATACCCCCATCAAGCCGGTCTCGTGGTACAGTCGTCAACTCGTACGTCTTAACGACATGTCCGTCATGGGTTCAAGCCCGGAATGGACCGTGCCACCATACGTAGGACTGACTGAGTTGGGCGTACGGCTCACACACCTTCGCTGTTGTCCTGCCGATGATGTCGGTGTCATCCGCGAAGTCAAGCCATTGAAGAAACTGGTAGAGAGTCGTGCCATGGATGTCGTTGTCTAGTCCTGTGCTTCGAATGACACCTTCCAGGGCGATTTTGAAGAGCAGATAGGAGAGTCCTTCACCTTGCCTCAGACCCCTGTTAAATTTGAACGATTCCGACGTCATGTTCGACATTCTCACCTTTCATTGCACCCCGTTCATGGTGACCTCTAACAGCTAGATCAACTTCCCAGGGAAGTGGTACCGCTGCATAATGTTCCATAGCTCATTCCGGTATATGGTGTCGTAGGCCAGTCGATGGACATATAGTGCGTAGGGATCTGGCGCTCCCAGACCTTCTGGAGGATCTACCGTAGAGTGAAAATTTGGTCGGTGGTGGATTTGCCTTCAACAAACCAACCCTCACTTAAGCTACGCATCGCTAGAACTAGATCTGAGAAAGGAGATAGTTCAAAACTTCAAATAATAATAAGTCGAATTTCTTTCCTACTTATAGTTTTTGCATTGTTACCAACAACGTTGTGTATTTGTAAATTGAATAGCATTCAAAATTTTCAAGTAGAAATCCTCGTTCCTATAGCAGTTAACTAAGCCTCAATTGAAATCACATTGCAATTCTGTAGTGCTAGCGATGTAAAGTTTAAATTAGAAACCCCAGGCCAGCTTCACAAATTCCATGGCATAATCAAAAACAAAAAACGGGCGTGTAGTAATCTTTTTTTTATAACGTACTCTTTTCATCATTGCTCTACGACGACGATTTACATTTCACTCAGACCTTTCGCCCTTTAGACCGCGGTTAGGAGTCATTTGAGATATTTTTGGCGCATTATTATCTACAACTTCCATCCCATATTCAGGAATGTGGTGTAATACTAATTTTCAACGGAACTGAAGGAAAATTAGCTCAGCTCAGGAAAATTAGCGGAGCTGATTTTCAGCTTCAATGACCCCGCCAGTCGAATTTTAAGTTCGTTCCATTAACATTCCCTTTAATCTTATTGTCTACACGTTTCAATATTCTAATCGGTTGATTTTTTTTTTCTTTTTAATTGAGCAATGTATTATTTCTCATTTGTAGCACACGTGTAAATCTAAAAATTCAAACTGCAATAAAAAATGTGACGAGGCTCTCCAAAAAGCGTCGAATGCTTTTTCCGACCGTTCAAACACTTTCCTCCAATGCAACACACTAACGCTCCGACCTGTATGTGTGTATGTGTGTTACTCTCCTGTTGCACCACAGGATACACAAAGACAAAAAATGGGGCTGTTGCTTTCGAGGACCGATGAAACCTTTGCATCTCCTGTTGCGCGTGGAAATGGCAAACGAGCTTTCACAACTCGTCACAGGATACAGCTCTAATCTCCCAAGCGCTCCCGGTGAGCCCAATATTGCTGTGCGTCTTTAAGTGTGTGTTTGTGTGTGTCGTCCCGAACATTGAACGAATGGGAGGCCTCACCGACAAAAAAAGGATACTGCGTCGAGTACACTCTTCCCCGAGAGGAGCTCGCAGAGAGGGTGCTGATTCATCCCCATACACACAAACACACACACACGCAAAGCTCGTTCGCTCGCCTACTACTCTCTTGCTCCGGGGCTGGCAGATTGAGGCAGAGCAGAATGAAATATTCAACTGGTCGCTCCCGGGTCGGACGCGGCTCGGACGCGGTCTGGTATAGTGTACTGAGGTCGTGCTGGTAGTAGTGGTGTTGGTACAGTTGTATCCTCTCGCGGGCGCAGGATACACGGGGCCACCACCACCACACACAGTCCCGTTCGGCTGTGGCATTTTGCAAAGTTCAGAAGCATCACTTTTTTGTTGGTCGGTCGGTCGGTCGGTCGGTCCGTCCCGTTGGCTGGTTGGGTTGATTTATGCCGAGCGCACACCAGCGGCTGAAGTGTGATTTATGCAAGCGTTTGCCGAGGACACTCGGTCGGTCGGTCGGTCGGGCTTTTGTGTTTTCCGTTCGGTGTGTGTCTGTTTGCTCGGTGTAAGGCCTCTGGAAGGCGTGTAGTGTGCCGAGCAGTAGTGGCCATGTGAAACCTGCTAGTGATTGTGTATGATTGTGTATATTAGCCCGCTGTCTCGATCGTTGTCGCCATCGTTGTGTCGCACCCTTCACCCTGCGCGTTAATTGTCTCCTCGCGGCATCCTGCTCCATTACCTCGACCCGGGGTGGTGTGCTGGATTTTAATTGTAGCATCCCGCAACACTGCCCGCCTTAGCCTACTACTACACACTCTTTCCCGTCTCCCTGGCTTGCACTTTACCCCTGTTGTATGGCTGCAGGGGGCTGCTACTGCTGCTGTACTACCATCACCACCAACCATCAATCGTGATTGTGAGAGCGTGTGCAAGTGTGTGAGTGTATGTGCCGCCGTGTACTAGCCAAAGGCCAAATTTAGCCTTTGATCGCGGCGTTATCGCGTGCGAATCCTTTTCGTCTTCTTCTTCATCTTCTTCGTCGGTTGCTCAATTTACCACAGCCAAAACAAGCCCCGGCCAGCTAACAAGCGGGGGCTCAGCAGAAATAATCAATCATACCAACAGCACCGAATGTGTGTGCGTGTGGGTGTGTGTGTCGGTTCGGTACTACACCAACCCAGGCCCGACAATAACGGGGCCAGGAGAGGCAGCAGCGCGAAATAGTACCCGAGTAGCCCCTGTCATACACTAAAAAAAGCGAAATCATCTCTCCCGGAGGTTTTTCGATTGTGCCGTGTGCTCAACAGTGTGTGGTACAAGAAGTACCAAAGAAAAAGAAGAAGATAGTAACACTCCACCCTGCAGTTTTTGGTGCCACCAGGTGTGTTTGTGTGTGTTTGTGTGCGACTGTGAATCGGTGGTTACGTGCGTGAAAAATCCGTTCATTCCCATTGCTTTTGTGTGTCCCTCAGTCCGAGCAGTGTGGCCAGTGAGCCCCGAATGGCTTAACGGTGTGACCCGGGGGTGGCGTGTGTGTGTGTGTGTGTGTGTGTGTGTGTGTGTGTGTGTGTGTGTGTGTGAAAAGCCGCGGACGGTGTTTCGTTTGCGGGAAGGAGGAGGATCGCACGTTCAGACAGCTCTAATTAGCACCTTCGGCGACATTCCCAGCATTCCCAGTGCAGGGGGAACCCGCAGAGGAGCGCTAGAGCAGCGTGCGGATAGAAGGTATTAAGTGCTTAAAATTCCATAAATTCATCCCCCACATCCAGCACGTTCCTGTGCCAGCGCATGGGGCACTCTCCAGTTGAGGCGATACTACTCTGCATACACATTGGAGCAAACGCTTGTCACGTGTTGCCAGAGAGCGTGGGGCTGTAATTACCTACGGAACACGCTTTAAAATATGGACGAAGTTGCAGCTTGGTAGGCCTGTGAAGGAAAGGGGATGGGATGAAAAACCCACTTTCATCTAATCCGCACAACCCAACAGATCTACCCAACTCCCAGGCATGGCGCAAGGTGTGCAATCAGCAGCGGGCAAGCAACAAGTTAAAGCTTTTCTTCCTCCCCGTAGCTGATGTATGAAATAGGCCAGCCGGGTCAGCCAAGGATACCGCGATGCCGTGGGCCCACAACACACATACCAACACAAAAGCCTCTGGTTATCTAAACTCTCCCCGAAAAAACCTTGAACTCGGTGTGGTTTGAGTCTGGCTTTGGGTACAGCCGTTGCCGTAAAAAATTGCCACCAAGGCAACAATGTTTGACAGTTTGTGCAAATTTTTGCCTTCAAGGCACTAATGTTTGAATGTAAATTTAATTGCTATTTTTAGAATGTTTTACTTAACTAATGAAACTTTTTGTCACTCAATGAACAGTCAATCATTCGAATATTACTATGTTATATGCTATTGCTGGAAGGAGTCAATGGAGTCCTCTATGCATTGTAATGCTACAAAACAGTAGAATAAAAACACAGGGGTTTCCAAGCCTGATTTGATTGTGTATATCATTATTCACCACATCTGAGAAGGTTTTCAACAGTCAACAGTTCATCTGTCAAATGGTGTATTTGCTTCATAATGAAATTTTAGTTTTTACACATGATTTTCAACGCTCCGCAAAGAACTACCAGACTGAATCCTGCTTGAGACGTGTTGAAAATCATCTGAAAGAACTGAATTATTATTGTAATGCAAATACAACATTTGACAGTTGTTGAAAAACATATTGTACTACCACACTGTACAGGGTCAGTTGTTTCAATTGAAAATGTTGTTATTCACCGCGTTCAAGATATCAATCCACATCAATTTAATATTTCATTTCCATCATGATTTTTTTTAAATTTCTTTGGCATGATTTTCAACACATCTCAAGCTGGATTGAATTTGACATTTCTTTGCACTGTGTTGAAAACCATGTGTAAAAACTAAAATTTCATTATGAAGCAAATTCACCGTTTGATAGCTGTTGAAAAACATCTTGGATGCGGTGAATAACTATGTACACATTGGGAAGTGTCTTGGAAAACCCTATAAATTTAAGAAATAATTTTTGAATTTGGACTTGAACATGCGGGGAAACATACCTTCCGTTTTCAAGCCGTCAGAATTATTTTCTAAAAATAAATTGCAAACATTTCATCAGTTTTTCTATTACAGGGTTTGCCACGATTTATTGGTCAGTTCCCATGATTTTGTTGGTGCGTTCCCACGATTTTTTGGTCGTATGCCATAGATTTTTGGTTCGTTCCCATAATTTATTGGTATTTTCCGATTGGATATCAATACAATTGGGCTAAAAAAATCTGGGAAGCGACCAAAAATTCGTGGGAACGCACCAAAAAAATATGAGAACCCACCAAAAATTGATGGGAACCGACCAATAAATCGTAGGAAACCCTGTAAGAGTGCTACAAAGCACACAGCAAGTAAACGAGAATAATTATTTTTTTAAATAATCATGCATTGCATGATACATACAAGGATGTAATAAATCAGCTAAAATATTTTGTTGAATTCGTAATGTTAATAATAGAGGCATACAGAGTTTTTCAGGGGCGTTGATAAATATGGGACACTTCCAGAGTCAAGGTCTTCGGGAAGTTAACTTTATATGACTAGAAGTGTACGCTACGGCAACCTTTTTGAGCCGTTTCAGCTATAATCTTAAAGCAATTTCCCATGTGCCTGTCCAATAAAGGGTGCCTTAGGGTTCAATTCCCATCGCATAAAGTTCACTTCCCGAAAGAAGGATTCAAGAAATTGTTGCAAAGTTATGAACATCCCTGTAAACACCTGTAAAACACTAACTAAAAGGCAGACATCAGAGCGCTGGAGGCAAAAATTGAGGTGCACTGTCATAAATTGACGCCAATGGAGCTAACATTTAGCCGCTACGACTGTAAATGGCTAACTACCGCATGGGGACAGTGGGTGTGTGTGTGTGTCGGTAAGCACAAAAAGTTTCAATTTGATTTCACCGATCCATTGCAGAATGATTGATTCATTTTTAACTACACTTTAGCCCGATGAAAGAAGAAGAAGAAGAGCAAAAAAAACTTCAATCCGGTACAGCTTTTTCACGTTTCCAATCCCCTTACCCAGGATTGGAAACGATTGCATAAGCCACTGCGGTGGCGGTAGTGGCGCTAGGCGGCAGCATATGCCCATTACCCCACTTGGCTGTGGGAGGGAGGGGGCTTTCTCCTCCTAGTGGGCGGTCGTTAACAGCACTCGTCAATTAATGTTACAACACTTGGCAGAGCCGAACGACCCGGCAGGACGCGCGCATTCCGTTTGACGTTTCTGGGTGGGTGGGATTTGTTGGGCCGCGCACCAAACCCGGCACGGCCTTGCGCTGCCGCCGCCTGGACCACATTTATTGGATCCTTTTGTTTCGCTGTTTTTGCGCGCCCGCCAGTCCATGTGCGTCATTGTGTGTGTGATTCTATCCCTCCCCCACCTGCCACCACTCCCCCTTGTTGTAGTAGTTCAAGGAATGGAAATATCATTGAAATTACCCAGCATTTCTTCTGGGCCGTGGTTTGCTCTGGGCTTTTATTAGTTTGGCGTGCTGCAAAACCCCATAACGAACGAGATGTGAAGATATCACCCCAGCCAACCACCAACCCAACCACCCACCCAAATAATCAATAGCACGCGACCGAGCAAATGTAGTTTTTTGTTGTTGTTGTTCCTTCTACGCGTTCCGATTTTAGTGTCGCCATCGAGCCACGCGGTTATTGTGGAAACTTTTGTCACCCATTCTGTCCCCCCTCTGTGTCTACGCTCCCTTTCTCCCTCTCTCCCACGGGCCTACATCTTTTGGCCGCCTACACTGTGGAGCGGGGGAGCAGTGGAGCGCGTGTTACATAAAAGCAACATGTTAAAGGAAATGATCCTCCTTTTTCCCAACTCTCTTCTTCCCACTCTGCGGCAAACATCTTCAAACACCGGGCCAGGGCCAGCAGCTCCGGGGGCATCTTTGCTAATGAAAGAAGGAAATTGACCGCTTCCTACTCGTAACCGAGCACTCGTCGTAAGAATCTTTTCCCCGGAAAGTGGTTCCAGCTTGTGCAAGCAGCGAAGAAGAGGTTCGCCTACCAACCCACCTTTGGCCGCAATTTGATATCGTGACGTCTGTCTCGAAGTTCCAAAGTGGCGAGTCCAGTGTGTGTGTGGTAGTGATGCGGTATGATTGTGTATTAATATTGTACTTTAAGCAACATGTTGATGTAACTGTTGATTATTGTTATGGTTTCACATTTTTCTTCCTTCATATAACAATCACCCCCCTTTTTTAACTTGCCATACAATTTAATTATCTCGGCCCTGCGGGGGTCTCTCCGGTCCACCGGCAGTCGTATCCACCTGTGCAAACAGCGCGCAACGAGAGAGCCTCCGCAAGAGTGCGCTTAGAAAGGCACAGGAACTGGCAGCCAAAGCGGCGAAACAAATGAACAAACAGTTAAACAAACATGGGTCGAAAAGCCTCTTCGCTGCGCCCTTGGTTCACGCCTCTTTTTCCTGGTCCCCTCCCCACCACTATTCTCCTGTGCGCTGTTTCATTCGCTTTTTCACGGTTTCACGTTCACAGGCAGCGGTACGACGATGGCTAGCGGACGGGCACGGTTGCCACCAACGCCCGGGACGGTGGGTGCCGTATCGGCCGCTTCCTGCACCCGCCCAACACTGACCGAGCTGCACACCAACAACAATCTGTACCATTCGTCCTCCACCACCATGGGAGCCGGTGAGGGTGGAGTAGGAAGTTCTGCAGCAGCAGCAGCAGCCGTCGAGTATCAGCATCCGATGCACCATTCGTCGCACGTCGCCCAACAGCAGGCGCATCTGGCGGGGGTGGCCGGTACAGTGGTGGTGGGCGGTGGTCATCACCCCCATCAGCATCATCAGCATCACCACCAGCAGGAGGCGGGCATGACCGCAGGCGCTACTACCTCGCAAATGCTGCCGGACGTCGCGCTACTAGGACACGGCGTGACGCAATCGCTGCGCAAACCGTTCGATGCTCCCAGACACATGTAAGTACTGGTGTTGTGGAGGCGATGTGTGTTTATACTTTTGTTCAAAAGGCCTGTCTTGTAACATTGCCCTGTTTTGGCTTGTTCCTTACCGTATTTGGGGAGGGATGATTTAATTGAACCGCTCGGACCGATTGGCAAGAGGAAGTATTCTTTATTTACTGCTAAATTGTTGCTTCAAGTTGAAATACGGATCTTTTATATTGCTCGGAGATTAATGGTCTGTAAAGTCTGTAATGCATTAATTGCCTCAGATTTGCCTACCTTTATTAAAAGTAAATTTTGGTCGATGTCACTGTACCGTTAAGACTCAAATTACGGACAGCTTCAAATTCCGGAAGTTTTTATTTGACTAGTTAAAATGGCCCGGTTACAGGGCTACGCAACGTTTATTGGGGGGTATATAAGAACTTTACATCATTCAATAATTTCGTTTTTGGATCCTTTGTAAACAAATTTTGTTCTATGCTTATATTATTTTCTTCTATTTAATGTAATATAAATTAAATTATGGGTGGTGTACCTGTTGAAATAAATAATTTTTTTATCGAAATTCACACTGTTTGCGATAAATTTGCTTTACCTTTTGGATCATATGTTCCAGGTAATATCAAGTCCCGTGGTATCTTGGCATACGCCTTATCGAAACCCGGGAATATCATATGCCGTACGGAGATACGGAGCAGAAATTATGCGAACTCTTTCGGTTCTTTAGCATCTTGAACAGTCTGGGCTGTCTGAATATGCATGTTTTCCCGCACACACACAATACCCTAAATTTTCCCAACAGCATGTTCAGTTGGATGCACCTGGTCATTAATATCACGCGGGATGATTGGCAGAATCCGTCGGAAGTCACCACATAGTAGAACCACCTTATTACCGAACGTTTGGCGATTTCCCATAACATCCTGCAGGACGCGATCCAAGGCGCGAGCTTCTAGAGCATAGCGGCTGCTCATGGATGTCTCGTTCCATACGATCCGTGATGCCTGTTTCATCAATTCAGCCTGTGCTAACTGTACACGGATGTTATAGGAACTGTTCCAGCGTCCAGCAAGTTCGCGTGTACGCAAAAATAGTTTAGAGCACAGTGCCACCAGGACCATCAAGGAAAAATATTTTTCCAGTAGTGTGTCTCCTCTCGGATTGATTGTTTTGTCAACCCGTAGCTGTCCACTGCTGCGGTAATTACATCCTACACCGTTTATAGCTCGTTGATCAATCGGTTCACGTTAACTACAATAATATGTTGTCCAGCACATCAAAAGCATAAGAGTGGTTCACGTTCACCAGGGAAAATATTTCTGCAGCGGATATGGCGCATTGTAGCAGGTCTGGCTGTATCTGCTCAAAGTTGGCTAAATGCGGCATACTCGGAAACATCGTCAGCGCCTTCCGCGGCGCCTTTTCGCACAGGTACTGATTAATAAATCGTAGCGCTTTGAGGTTCTCGACAGCTCGCTGCAGCCAATTCTATTTGGAGTCTTCGACGGTGTACTGATCCTGATTTGTCGGTGACCAAAGTGGTTCACGTCCACGTCCTACAATAACCGAGGATTTTGGGACATTCCCTTCGACAATTTTTTTGCGTCGTGTATTTGCGGCCTTATACAACTTCTTATACATATGTTTGTTTATGGTTTGTCGTTTTTCGTCCAACGCCTACATCGATGAATCGCTATGTCGGTGCAATTACACGGTACAAAAACCATCCAAGTTATCCGCACCTAACATCAACTCACTAACCAACAACGTCTCACTATAGAGTGAAAAAGTAACGCTCTATAGTGAGATATTGAAAATGAGAACTTTTTTGTAAAATTTGTTATAGGATTGTAAAATTTGTTATAGGATAATTGGTATTTATTTTTGGTATTTTTTTTTGAATTTCTTTAAATGCAGTCCAGGGGCACAGCTTTTAAATTTTGAATAATAACAATGATGTACTAGATTAAATTATAAATGTATCTGGCCCCTAGTAAGCCCTGATGCCACAGTAAATAGATATTTTCTGTTGGTCAGTTCACCACCGGAGACATTCTTAGCAGTGTTTAGTGATGCGCGTTTCGGAACGCACCAATGGCTCCGGAGCCGTCTCTGGACTAACGGGTCCAGAGCCGGCTCCGACTATTTCCCGGAGCCGGCTCCGCTCCGACGGCTCCGGAGCCGGGTCCGCTCCGACGGCTCCGGAGCTGACTACGCTCGGACGGCTCCAGAGCAGGCTCCGCTCCAACAGCTCCGGAGCAGGCTCTGCTCCGATGGCTCCGGAGCCGGCTCCGCACCCACGGCTCCGGAGCCGGCTCTGCACCAACGGCTCCGCAGCCGCCTCCGGACTAACAGCTCTGCACTCACGGCTCCGTTCCAACGGCTCCGGAGCCAACTTCGGGGCCAAAAAAACGAATATATCTTCTGGCACGTGTGGAAGCTAACACACGATGTGATTGCAGTATTGACATGCATGACGTTGTGTAGCTTTCGTTGGTCTCGCCTTTCTTAACAATATTCAAAACTCATCGATTTTTTTTTTGATAAATTTCTTTAAACATGACCTACTCCACTATTTACGGATTTCCTCAGTTGAAACTTTATTGAAAATGTTTGCTTGGTTAAAACCTTGTTTTAAAACCGGCTCCGGAGCCGTTGGTGCGGAGCCAGCTCCGGAGCCATTGGAGCGATATTTTCTGATATAGCCATTGGAGCGGAGCCGGCTCCGGAGCCATGGATCCGGCTTGGGAGCCGTTTTGCCCATCGCTAGCAGTGTTGCTTTAAACCGACGCCAGTGTTATTTCTTCGATAATTCCTATTCATCGCGTCCACATGCATTGAAATGCATCAAAATCGATGGTAGAGGTTGTTATCACCCAAGGAACATTTTAAATCTTATCATAGTTTCAACGATGTTGCTGCGGTTATTCGATGAAGTCTTCCTTTTTCATTTGAATGTCGTGTATGACCTATAAGACTATAATTAGACTAAATTAAACTCACTTAAAACTGAAAGAACCCGTCTACAGAACTATGTTAAGACTACTAGTTAAAACTAATAATGTGCTGTATGGAGCGCACCCACGACTCCGATCTGAATCCGATGATTGTTAGCCTAGGACTCCGAATCCGGACGACTCCGAACGTCTTCGGACGACTCTAGACGATTCCGGGCGACCCTTCGCAACTTCTGACGACTCCGACTCCGGGTGACTCGGGGCGATTCCGGACGATTCCGGGCGATTTCCGGCGATTCGGAACGACTCCGGATATTGCAGCGCACCTGCCTTCCGGAGTCGATTCCGAATTTATCGGAGTTGGATCGTAGTCGACTCCGGATTCCTGTCAACTTTACCCATCACCAGGTAAAATCATTTTTAGACCTTTAAGATGTGAGGCGCAAATAAACTATCAAAATTACAGCATATTGCTATGGATACGTTTTTTAGACGCAAAGAAGCATTCAATATGAAATCATAATAATGGTTGAGAATTATTTGAAAATTATTATGTTGTCTTGATATTTTTCTGATGAATTGCTCGTGTATGAGCAGAAATCCATGACAATAAAATTTCTCTGTTGAAATACATTATAATAATTAGAAAAATATCATAGCCCCTGAATAATATGCATCTTTTTAGATTAAAAATACAAAATTTGTTTTAAACGCCCCCAATTTGCACCAAAAGCTGTGTCATAATAAATATGGCATGAAAAGCGTTTTGGAAATTTTCATTTTTCTTTTTGTTATGTAAACTATGAATTTGTTTATGTGCTATGTTTATGGCATATATTAGACACACAAAACAACAATTATATCAATAAAAAATCATTCCATCGGCTTAAAATCATAATCACGATTTTCTCAGTTTTCTCCCCTGTATAGATTTTATTAGAATAAGACAGATATCCAATAAACTTTACAGGGGATAAAATCGCCGACTGCAAGCAAAAGGAAAATTAAATTAAATATATTATGGCTGAAAACCGCAAAATTATGGCTTAAAACTTACGCAGAAGTTTTAAATATTCGGCTTATCCACGTTTCGGGTTAATAGCGTTTTTCGTGTACAACCTGTATAGTCTGTTCCAAGTTCCCCTCAACCAAGACCTTAATAAGATCAATTGATCTTGATGCCTTAGTCTCAAATAACGAATATTTAAACGTCCTTAAGAATGCGTTTACAGGTTGATTAAAGCCAACCATCAAAACTCCAATTACAGTTTTAACAGACAGTCTTATTAGCGTTTTCAGAACGTTTTAAAGGTTTAACAACTTTACAGACTGTTAAGCGTCTATTTTTGACAGGCTTATTTGGAATCCAATAGGAATTTCTAATTGGACTGTTCAAAAGAGTGCCGTGAGTCCAATTTTCGCCTGATTCGAATATCACGTTTTGCAGCCAAAATATATTCGATAATTAGTTATTTATGCTTAGTACTTTTATTAGTACCTTAGTATTTGAACTTTTATATATTTAATTGTTTATTTAATACAATTTGTGTAGATAATTTCATTATTTCTGTTTTTTCTGTCGATTGCACATGAAAAACCCCGATTTGTTTCTTCTGCATCAAACCTGTTCCCTGAGTTTAATAGATCCACATCCTTACTGTTTAGCATCAAATGTGTAGGCGCAGGGCGCAGGGATAGGGGCGGTCCCGTGGTACAGTCGTCAACTCGAACAACTCAATAACATGTCCATCATGGGTTCAAGCCCAAGAATGAACCGTCCCCCCATAGCAAGGATTGACTATCCGGCTGCGTGGTAATGAATTAAGTCTCGAAAGCCTGTATAGACCGGCATATCCGCGTAGGACGTTACGCCAAATAGAAGAAGAAGAAGAAGAAGAAGAAGTGTAGGCGCAACAGTTTTCATCGATCCGGGCCTTAAGTGTCCGCATGGAATGCTCTTGCATTTGTATATGTCGGTGTCGTTGTTGGGAATATTTTTGCGGTTTGTATCCAGTGCCCTGTATATTTAACACACAATCACCACGACCCCAGGGGGTGATGGTTCGATGATTCATTGGTTTCATTGAATTCATGCGTCGGCGCCTACAAGTCCAGACGTGGTTCGATTCCCACGACAAGTGGTCGGCGGACCCCAGGCTGTCGGATCAGATTCTGTACGGCGCCCTCTTTATTTGAATTACTGATGTTGTTTTGAATACAAACTAAACATATTTATTAATATATAAGATCTTTGGCCTTATTTTTTAATGAAGCTATAGTTCCATGTATTAATAATCATTCCTTTTTTTGGTGAAACATATAACGATAGAGTATCTGATTTATTGTGCAAACTGTGCATTCAAATTATACCCTTTACTGTCGTACATAAACATGGAAAAGAGAGATAAGTAACAAAAGCGCATAAACTTTCAATTTAATAATATTGCTTATAACAATCATTTTTATGATTTTATAAAAGCAATATTTTTCTTGACTGTATTTCTTATGAGAATGGCTACGGCTTAAGGTATTGTATCTGGTGGTTGTATTTATAGTATTTCCTGCTTGTCATTCGTTTAGCACATTGCACAGCATTGGTGGCCTAGGTCACGGTCACAGTAGAAAAAAGTCAACCCAGGGAATGGGCTGACGGATGGCAATCGATTTAAGTCCGGTCTTGAAAAAGACGATACGCTTCTTCATTAGACTATCGTGCCAAAATTAGTAATATATGCTATATGCTACTGGTATTATGTAATTGGTATTTATTTTTGGTATTTTTTTTTGAATTTCTTTAAATGCAGTCCAGGGGCACAGCTTTTAAATTTTGAATAATAACAATGATGTACTAGATTAAATTATAAATGTATCTGGCCCCTAGTAAGCCCTGATGCCACAGTAAATAGATATTTTCTGTTGGTCAGTTCACCACCGGAGACATTCTTAGCAGTGTTTAGTGATGCGCGTTTCGGAACGCACCAATGGCTCCGGAGCCGTCTCCGGACTAACGGGTCCAGAGCCGGCTCCGACTATTTCCCGGAGCCGGCTCCGCTCCGACGGCTCCGGAGCCGGGTCCGCTCCGACGGCTCCGGAGCTGACTACGCTCGGACGGCTCCAGAGCAGGCTCCGCTCCAACAGCTCCGGAGCAGGCTCTGCTCCGATGGCTCCGGAGCCGGCTCCGCACCCACGGCTCCGGAGCCGGCTCTGCACCAACGGCTCCGCAGCCGCCTCCGGACTAACAGCTCTGCACTGACGGCTCCGTTCCAATGGCTCCGGAGCCAACTTCGGGGCCAAAAAAACGAATATATCTTCTGGCACGTGTGGAAGCTAACACACGATGTGATTGCAGTATTGACATGCATGACGTTGTGTAGCTTTCGTTGGTCTCGCCTTTCTTAACAATATTCAAAACTCATAGATTTTTTTTTTTTTTGATAAATTTCTTTAAACATGACCTACTCCACTATTTACGGATTTCCTCAGTTGAAACTTTATTGAAAATGTTTGTTTGGATAGAACCTTGTTCTAAAACCGGCTCCGGAGCCGTTGGTGCGGAGCCAGCTCCGGAGCCATTGGAGCGATATTTTCTGATATAGCCATTGGAGCGGAGCCGGCTCCGGAGCCATGGATCCGGCTTGGGAGCCGTTTTGCCCATCGCTAGCAGTGTTGCTTTAAACCGACGCCAGTGTTATTTCTTCGATAATTCCTATTAATCGCGTCCACATGCATTGAACTGCATCAAAATCGATGGTAGAGGTTGTTATCACCCAAGGAACATTTTAAATCTTATCATAGTTTCAACGTTGTTGCTGCGGTTATTCGATGAAGTCTTCCTTTTTCATTTGAATGTCGTGTATGACCTATTTGTATGACGAGTTTGAATTAAAAATTTTAAATATGGAATTTGAATCATTTTTTATGTAATTAAACTTATAAACAGTGAATTTTCTTAAATATCAGTTAAACTACTCGCAAAAAAGTTTTGTTTTACAACTAGAAAGCAACAAAATATAAAGAAGGACGCTTTCATTTTGTACTTTGCCCGATTCATACTTCACAAGGCTCGAATAGAAATGACAGTGCCCAATTGAGGGTTTACGTCACCCGAAAAAGTATTTACGGCGACCGATAACGGTTTGACGACGCCCGATTGGCTAGGTAAACCCTGTAATGTGCTGTATGGAGCGCACCCACGACTCCGATCCGAATCTGACGATTCTTAGTCTGATTCCGACTTCGGCAAAATGGAACCACTAGATCCGCCCGGAGTCGGAGTCGTTCGGAGTCGTCCGGAGTCGCCAGGAGTCGTCCGGTGTCCCCCGGAGTTGGTCGCCCGACTCTGGACGAATCTGGGTGACTCTATACGACTCTGCACGACTCCGACTCCGGGAGACTCCGGACGACTCCGAACGACTCTGGATGACTCCCTAGGACTCCGACTCCGGACGACTCCGAACGACTTCGGACGACTCCAGACGACTCCGGGCGACCCTTCACGACTCCGGACGACTCCGACTCCGGGCGACTCGGGGCGATTCCGGACGATTCCGGGCGATTTCCGGCGATTCGGAACGACTCCGGATATTGCAGAGCACCTACCTTCCGGAGTCGATTCCGAATTTATTGGAGTTGGATCGTAGTCAACTCCGGATTCCTGTCAACTTTACCCATCACCAGGTAAAATCATTTTTAGACCTTTAAGATGTGAGGCGCAAATAAACTATCAAAATTACAGCATATTGCTATGGATACGTTCTTTAGACGCAAAGAAGCATTCAATATGAAGTCATAATAAAGGTTGAGAATTATTTGAGAATTGTTATGTTGTCTTGATATTTTTCTGATGAAATTGCTCGTGTATGAGCAGAAATCCATGACAATAAAATTTCTCTGTTGAAATACATTATAATAATTAGAAAAATATCATAGCCCCTGAATAATATGCATCTTTTTAGATTAAAAATACAAAATTTGTTTTAAACGCCCCCAATTTGCACCAAAAGCTGTGTCATAATAAATATGGCATGAAAAGCGTTTTGGAAATTTTCATTTTTCTTTTTGTTATGTAAACTATGAATTTGTTTATGTGCTATGTTTATGACATATATTAGACACACAAAACAACAATTATATCAATAAAAATTCATTCCATCGGCTTAAAATCATAATCACGATTTTCTCAGTTTTCTCCCCTGTATAGATTTTATTAGAATAAGACAGATATCCAATAAACTTTACAGGGGATAAAATCGCCGACTGCAAGCAAAAGGAAAATTAAATTAAATATATTATGGCTGAAAACCGCAAAATTATGGCTTAAAACTTACGCAGAAGTTTTAAATATTCGGCTTATCCACGTTTCGGGTTAATAGCGTTTTTCGTGTACAACCTGTATAGTCTGTTCCAAGTTCCCCTCAACCAAGACCTTCTTCTTCTTCTTTTGGCTCAACAACCGATGCCGGTCAAGGCCTGCCAACCCACTTGTGGGGTTGGCTTTCAGTGACTTATTGATTTCCCCCCATAGCAGGATAGTCAGTCCTACGTATGGCGGCACGGTCTATTTGGGGCTTGAACCCATGACGGGCATGTTGTTAAGTCGTACGAGTTGACGACTGTACCATGAGACCGGCAACCAAGACCTTAATAAGATCAATTGATCTTGATGCCTTAGTCTCAAATAACGAATATTTAAACGTCCTTAAGAATGCGTTTACAGGTTGATTAAAGCCAACCATCAAAACTCCAATTACAGTTTTAACAGACAGTCTTATTAGCGTTTTCAGAACGTTTTAAAGGTTTAACAACTTTACAGACTGTTAAGCGTCTATTTTTGACAGGCTTATTTGGAATCCAATAGGAATTTCTAATTGGACTGTTCAAAAGGGTGCCGTGAGTCCAATTTTCGCCTGATTCGAATATCACGTTTTTCAGCCAAAATATATTTGATGAATAGTTATTTATGCTTAATACTTTTATTAGTACCTTAGTATTTGTACTTTTATATATTTAATTGTTTATTCAATACAATTTGTGTAGATAATTTCATTATTTCTGTTTTTTCTGTCGATTGCACATGAAAAACCCCGATTTGTTTCTTCTGCATCAAACCTGTTCCCTGAGTTTAATAGATCCACATCCTTACTGTTTAGCATCAAATGTGTAGGCGCAGGGCGCAGGGATAGGGGCGGTCCCGTGGTACAGTCGTCAACTCGAACAACTCAATAACATGTCCATCATGGGTTCAAGCCCAAGAATGAACCGTCCCCCCATAGCAAGGATTGACTATCCGGCTGCGTGGTAATGAATTAAGTCTCGAAAGCCTGTATAGACCGGCATATCCGCGTAGGACGTTACGCCAAATAGAAGAAGAAGAAGAAGAAGAAGAAGTGTAGGCGCAACAGTTTTCATCGATCCGGGCCTTAAGTGTCCGCATGGAATGCTCTTGCATTTGTATATGTCGGTGTCGTTGTTGGGAATATTTTTGCGGTTTGTATCCAGTGCCCTGTATATTTAACACACAATCACCACGACCCCAGGGGGTGATGGTTCGATGATTCATTGGTTTCATTGAATTCATGCGTCGGCGCCTACAAGTCCAGACGTGGTTCGATTCCCACGACAAGTGGTCGGCGGACCCCAGGCTGTCGGATCAGATTCTGTACGGCGCCCTCTTTATTTGAATTACTGATGTTGTTTTGAATACAAACTAAACATATTTATTAATATATAAGATCTTTGGCCTTATTTTTTAATGAAGCTATAGTTCCATGTATTAATAATCATTCCTTTTTTTGGCTAAATATATAACGATAGAGTCTCTGATTTATTGTGCAAACTGTGCATTCAAATTATACCCTTTCCTGTCGTACATAAACATGGAAAAGAGAGATAAGTAACAAAAGCACATAAACTTTCAATTTAATAATATTGCTTAAAACAATCATTTTTATCATTTTATAAAAGCAATATTTTTCTTGACTGTATTTCTTATGAGAATGGCTACGGCTTAAGGTATTGTATCTGGTGGTTGTATTTACAGTATTTCCTGCTTGTCATTCGTTTAGCACATTGCACAGCATTGGTGGCCTAGGTCACGGTCACAGTAGAAAAAAGTCAACCCAGGGAATGGGCTGACGGATGGCAATCGATTTAAGTCCGGTCTTGAAAAAGACGATACGCTTTTTCATTAGACTATCGTGCCAAAATTAGTAATATATGCTATATGCTACTGAGAGTTAATAGTTTATAAAATATTGAAATAAAAAGTAAAACTCAAATCTGTTGTAACAAAATATTAATTACTCATCTCTTTGCTAGCATAAACAGTGTTATAGAAAAATACACAATCTCATAACATGTAAAAAATCAAGTCAAATAAAGACGGCAACCCAAAGGGTTAAGACAGCATTTCAATGGCAGAAACCAAAGGGACGCGTGGATGCTGCAGTTGAGTTTGATTGATAGAGTCAGAGCGCGGCAGCGTGGCTAAAAAAGGCATCACCCACAGCACAGAGAACACGATCTCAGTTAAAAGCGTACGGAATTTCCGCCCGCAGCACCGACAGCAACGGCAACGGCAGCGTCAGCTCGAAAACACACGTACAAAACAGCTCCGCTCACACTCCCGGGCGAGAGCTAAACGCTGGGTGCTCCCGGACCAAACTACACCCCGGCTGGAGGGGTGGTTGCAGTGGGTGAAGCAGAAGAGGAAGGAGGAGGGATGAAGAGTTGAACGTTTTCAATCGTTCTGCGAACAGCGTGTGTCATAGTAGCGACAGTGTGCCTACAAAAGATGCACACAAAGCAGATAGAAGGGGGCCGGTGGAATGGTGGTTTGTAGAAAATCTGTTGCACCGCTTCCTAGAAGATGTGCCCCATCCTCCCACCACATACACACACGCGGTGACATTACGTAAAGTGGTGTGATAGACGAAGATGAAAGGGGGGGGAAAACAAGGACCGCTGGAGCTGTTGCTTGCTGCACACAAGGCAACGCGATTAGCAACAGGCGCCCTCTGTCAGATGAAGCAACACATGTCCGGGTGTGTGTGGTAGTGCGGCAGCCCGTTTGCTTTCGCAGCATAAACACACACACACACCGGCGCGCGTCAAAACAAATGCACACACGTACAGGTGGGCTAACGCGTTTGTGTATGCCGCGCGCGCTCGATCCTGTGTTTCCCGGGATACATTTCCCTTTCCCCACGGCGACGTTTGTGAGCTTTCACCTTAACTTCCCCTTTTCTAATGTCAAAACACTTTTGCTCTCGTTCGGCAGCAGCTTTCGCTCTCTCGCTCGCTCTCTCTCTCTCGTAAGCGTAGCAGAGCAAGATCTTGCTTCCCCTTTCTCACCTGCCATTGGCGATGTGTGTGCGAAAGAGAAAGAGCGAGAGAGCATGCATCTGGTGAAGCTTTTCCGTGGCCGTGCTTCTCGCACACTCGCTCCCAAAAGCTCGCGAGCCCGCGAGCTGTCAACACAAACGTTAGCGGGGCCATCTGGGCCCATTCGCTTAGTCAGCGTGTGTATGGGGCGCTCTTTATGTGTAGCGCAAGAACTTTACACGCCACACACACACACACACTCGCTCAAAACGAGAATAATCTGCTACGATGAACGTACATGTGTGTGTTTGTTCGTTGTGACGCTTTTTGTGTGTATTTGCTGCAGGTGTATGCGAGTGTGGTCTGCGCGTTTGCTGAGCGAGCGTGTGTGGCGGTGGCGCTGCTGCCTGGCTCTGTGTGTATGGATGGTAAAGAACGCAAGCAACAGTTGAGCAGGCAAGACCGTTTTCTGCGTGGTGCGTTGAATGGTCCGGGCCAGATCTTTTGCATCACCGTGGCGGGGGCCATTGAATCTCGCGTGTGCGTGACCATCGTCAGTAGCAAGTGCGTTTTGACAATCATTTGTGTGTTGTGTTAGGTATAAGGTAGAATAAAGAAGAAAGAAGAGAGAAGAAGAAGAAGAAGAAGAAGAAGAAGCGATACAACAAAAGGCTAACCGTTTCAAACAGCAAAGTGTGTGTTGTGTGGTCGCCCGATTTTTGGGACAGAAACAACAAGAAACAACCTCTCGATTATAGTGGAATTAAGCGCGCAGGTGAGTTTGACCCGCACTACTCCCTTCCCTTCCTTTCTCTTCCGCCCAAACGGGGTTTAATCAGGACGATGGAAAGCTGCGGGTGTGCTGCTGCGGTGTTTAAAAATAGCCGAGCTCGGCTTCATCTCTCCAGCTTGAAATTGAAAGGAGAAGCCTTTTCCCTCCCCCCCACCCAACTCGCCGCTGTCCTCTATAAACCGGTCAAGAATGGACTTGAAACAGCAAAAAAAACGCAAAGAAAAGGTTCGCTGAGTTGTGGCGAAGAAGCGATACCTTGGGTGTGGGTGGGGGGGGGGGGGGGGGGTGGAAGGTGAAGATCCAAAGAACGACATCGACGACATGTGTCGAATGGTTAATTATGGCTCGTGGTTTGGTGTGTTCACACGCGTCCTTTAGCATCGAAAAACGGGGTGAAAAGCCTCGACCCATGTGTGTGTGTGCGTGTTTGTTTCCTTTCACAATTCCCGGTCACTTCCGATCAATGGCCGTTGAGAGAGTGTGGAAGGCAGAAAAAAAGCAGCGCACGTTCTTTATTAATAGAAAAACGATAATACACGGCTTGTGTGTGTGCGTGTGTGTGCGCTCGAATGAAGGGGGCGTTAAAACCGTCCCCGCTTCCCCCTGCCCCTCCACATTGCATTCACAAACGCATCTTTCCAGCGTGCTGTGCGTCGTTGCCATGCCAATGCAGGATTCCAATCAAATCGAACAAGTGTCACTTGACTGTCGCCGCCGCCGTTTGCGTGTGTTTCGAGGCGATGCGCACCGGATTAACCGTAAGCGAAATGCCATACACACACACACACACACACACACACACACACACACACACACACACACACACACACACACACACACACACACACACACACACACACACACACACACACACACACACACACACACGCACGCACGCTCATACGTACCACCCCTAGAAGGTGCATTTGGAGTGCTTGTGTGTTGCTGTGTGGTGCCGTGTGTGTTTGCCCTTGTGTGCGCACAAGACATCCAGCCGCGGACACGCGGGCGCGCGAAGAAGAGAATGCGCGACTCATTTTTATGCATATGAGGCCGTCCACGACCACCACACATTACAACCACCCCACTGCGTGTGTGTGTGTGTGTGTGGCTATGATTTCTTTCGACCGTGGCAAGGTACTAATTGCACACTTTTTTGCTCTCTCCCCTCTTGTCTTGCCGATTAGTAAGGTTTTTGTTCTATCGTGCGCTATTCGATTTTTGCGCAACGCCCCAAAACGCGCGCAAGGTAGTTTGAACTCCCCCCGAAAAGTCCAAAAGAAACATCCATTTCCGCAAACAGAAGACACGGCAAAGAGCAGCCCGGTGGGTTTGTGTGTCAATATGTGTGTGTGTATATACCCGCACTGGGAATATTAATTTACGTGACTTATCATTCTTCAAACAGGCGTTAGCGGCGCACTGTAGTATCTTCTTCCCCTGGTGGTGGTGGCGGCGGGCAAAATGTATTTATTTAAGGCTCTCTCCAGACGCGTTGGTATATTGTGGGAATGCGGCAATTTTCGGGGTTTGCTTGTCGCATTTTCGCAGTTATTTCGTAACTACCTCCCCTTTCCTTTCATCTCCCCTCTCGGCCCCCTCAAAAAACGACTCTCCTTTGAACAAAGTCACACTTTCAACAACAAGGCTGGGATCTCGAGGGAGTGTTTCCTAGTCGTACCATTTCCACAGTTCTTGGAGACGTACGTAACAAACTTTGTGTGTGTGTTGCTCATTATTATTTTTCCGATGTTTTTTGCAGCCCCGAACGACCGAGCCAGCTGGCCGACGAAAGCGATTGGATGAGCGATTATGCGGATAGCAATCTGAAGCGGCGCAGCTCCATCTCGAAAGACTACCTACCGACCGGGGCGACGACGTCGGCGACGACGGACTGGCTGAGGAAGAGCATACGCCGCTCGTGGACAATATCCAGTAAGTCACCGCCGCAGGAATCATCGAACCAGAGCGAGAGTGAGAGAGAGAGAGAGAGAGGGCGAGACACAGTGTGTTGTTTATCGGTCGCCCATCATCGCCATCATCTAAACTATGCACTACATCTTTCATCCACCAAAGGGGGAGGTTACTGGGAGAGGGATGAAGGTGGAAGTGACCACTCGGAGAATCATCCCGCCGCTGCTCATCTGTAGATTTCTGTAGACTTTTTCATTCTCTTTTGCCGTGCTTTTTTTTCTTCTTCTGTAGCCATATCGCTCCATCGTCATCCGCTTTTACTCCATCTCTAGCGCACAAAAAAGGAAACCTTTATTTGCTCCTTGTATCATTGTAGGCTCCGTAGAGATCATCTTTGGGTAGTGGCATTTCATCTCCGCTCTGCCAAAGGACCCGGAGCAAACGGGCAACGGGAGTCCGCGAGCAAGAGATGGAACAATGGAAATTTGCTGCACTGCACCCCTAATTAATCCATGGTTCGTCGTGTTTTGTTTTGTTTAGATGCAGAAGATGATAACGGGGCCACGCGTGACCCGGACGTGCAGCCCTACCCGAACCCGCACCTGCCCCGCAAGCAGTCGCAAAGCAGCTACCCGTCGCTGGTGAAGCATCCCTACTTCAATCCCCTCTCGATGGCGGACGAGGACGAGTACGGCGAGGAGGAGGAGGCGATGGCGGCGGCGGAGGAGCACATGGAGCTGGCCGGCGGCAATCACCGGCCGTCGGCGGCCCTGCGCCGCACCATGCCCCCGAGACAGTCGACGCTGCCGAACCCGGACGGTGGCGCCATCTACTACGGCAGCAATAACAATCTGATGCCGCCGGGCGCCGCGTCCGTGTCGCCGAAGCAGCAGCTCAGTCCGAGTCCCCAGTACGGCACCAGCCCGTACCACACGGACAATGAGGCGGACAACGAGACCGGGTCGGACCATCGGTCGCCGCTCGCGGCGCGCTACAAAATACGCCGACAGTCGACGCTGCCCTGCAAACCGAACGAGATGCAACTGGAGGGGGGGAGCGGCGGCGGCGGCGGTGGACCGCTGCACGGCAGTGGGCCGAAGATAATGATGTCCTCCTCGCCGAACAGCCGGACCAATCTGTACTCGAAGTCGCCGGAGCGGGACGGGCTCGATACGATCATGTCCAAGCAGCAGCAGCAGCGCTTTCCCCCCTTTGTACGTCAGTCCACCTTTCCTTCGAACACGAACGACCCGTTCCTATTACAGATCCAATCCCATTCTTCACCCTCTTCTTCGTCCCTGTCAACGCAGCCTTTGCAGTCACAGCAGCAGCAGCAGCAGCAGGGACCTGCGCCGGTAGGTCAGCAGCGCCAGCTGCCCACCTCCCCGAACCGGCTGGTGTTTAACAAGTCGCCCGACAGCGGAACCGAGTCGGGCCCGGGGGCGAGCGAAAGCGCCGGCACCAGCCCGCACCAGGTCGGGCCGGGCGGTAGGGGCGGAGCGCGCACCGGCAGCTACCAGATGACCCGCCAGGCCACACTCCCCAATCCCGAGCAGCACATGAAATTGCTTCCCACCTCCCCTCCCAAAAAGCAACTGTCACCGCACAGCATCAAGCGTTCTCCCGACTTTGCACGCCAAAACACGCTTCCGGCGGGCGCCATGGCCCCCGCCCAGCAGCAGCAGCAGCAGCCGGCCGCGCCCGGTGGCCCCCAGTCGGCGCCGGTGCTGCTGCCGATGGCGCTGGCCGCCGCCTCCTCATGCAGCTCGCTGGTCGGCACGGACGGCACAGGCACCGGGGGAGCGCCGGCCGGCGTCGCGATGAACTCGCTGTCGGTGCACCAGCACGGGCCGAAGTTTATGCCGATCTCGCCGCGCCAGAAAGCCTCCTTTCTCTTTCCCCAACCTGCCGCACCCGCACCACGTCCCTTCCACTCACAGCAGCACTTCCCGACGCACCTTAACACCTCGCCCTCGGCATCGACCGTCAGCAGTGGTGTGGTGGGGGGAGCGGCGATCGGCGGCGGCGGCCCGATCGCCGGCGTTAGCCACTCCTCCTCGACCTCGCTCGCGTCCGCGGTCACCTCGAAGATGATCAAGGTGCGCAGCCACAGCAACGAGGAGTACACGATGGCGCCGGCGGCCCGCGCGCCGCCCGCCCTGCTCGGCATGGGCACGGTCAGCGAGGGGCGCCGCATGCTGCCGGAAATACCGACCGGTGGCGGCGGACCGGGCGGCAGCCGCTCGCCGAGACTGGTACGTCAAGAGCACGTGAGGGACGAGCTGCTGATCGGTGGCGCTGGTCATAGCGTTGCCGGGCACGGCCCGCACACCGCAGACAAACGAACCACCACCTCATCATCCTCCTCCTCATCTCCCAAACAGAAAACGTTCGCCGAGGCGAAGCAAACGATGGCGGCGGCGGAGGACGGTACGATGATGATGGGATACGAGTTGTACGGCGGTGGACCAGCAGCAGCAGTAGCAGCGTCGACGGGTTACGACGAGTTTTACGACGAGGATCAAGAGTTTTCGCTCGGACCGATCGAGACGGTCGGCTATCAGGACGGTGAGGAGGCGGCCCGAGGCGGCAACGAAGCGTTCATGCTGATGCAGAACCAGCAACAGCAGCAACAGCAAAGGCTGCCATTTGTACCGAACGATTCCAGTCCCGATTCGGTGGGCGGAACGCCGGGCGTTAGCTACGGAATGGTTAATAGAAAGGATCGGTTGCGATCACGCCGGAAATCGCGCGATGTGTACGATCATCAGGACGAGTTGGGAGGTGGCGGCACTAGTGCCATGACCGATGGCGCCGATAGTGCTGTTGGCGGCGGCCCAGCAGTTACTGCCCATGTCAGTGAGCCGACCAAAAGAAAACCGGAAACGATGCGCTCCATCTCGGAGGAGGCACCTGCTGCAAAGCCGCCGAAACCGATCACTCGTCGGTCGTTGTCACATCCAGAAAAGGATACACAGGTAAGCGTGCTGCGTGCCGAGTGCTCTTCGATACAAACCTAATCGTTCTACTGTAATTGTCCCCCCCCCCCCCCCCCTCCAACAGGTGTATAATTCGAAAAAGCTTGACTCGAGCAAAATTCCCTCACCGAAACCACTGACAGAGCTGCAGGATCGTCAGCACAAACCATCGTCAGCGATCGGGTCGAGCACTTCGCCGCGCAGGAAGAACATCAAATCGTTCGACTGCGGTACGATCACGTCGAAAGCATCCAACCTGCAGCCGGGAAGCTACGGGGCGCAACAGTACCAGACACCGGACACCGGGGCAGGCAGTGGCGGCCCGTCGTCCGTCTCGCCCGGCATCGTGACGGAGTCGAGCTGCAGCAGCAACAACACGCGCACCAGCGGTTACGGCGGGTCGGTTACGACGCTCGCCGGTAACGTGCCCGGTGGCGGCGGAGGACTGGCCGGTACGGGCGGTGGTGCGATCGGTGGCTTCCAGTCGTTCGGCCAGCGCAAGATATCGGCCTTCCAGCAGATTTTGCAGCGCCAGCGGCTGCAGAAGCGAGACTCGAAAAGCCTTGACATTGTGGCGTCGAAGCTGATGGAGGAAAAGTACGGCAGCCGCGGGCAGGACGTGGACGTATCGAAATCGCTCGACGACGGTATCTTCTCCGAGAGTGCCGGCCATCAGTCGGACGACAATAGCAGCGATGAGCATATCAACCTCACCTACAAACCACCCTCCTCGGTAAGAATGGTGTTAATGGTGTGATTGGGTTGAAACTTGTTTTAGGAGAATCATTTAAAATACGAATCGAATTATGAATCTGAGCCGTGCAAAACGTTTATGAACGTTTGTGAAGCTTTGAACGATTTAATTTGGTGATCAACATTGAATATTTCAGATCATGAATTTTATGATTCTCCAAGATGATTTATAGTTATTTTTTGTTTATTAGTTTGAATTCGAGGATAGTTATGGAAAGTTGCCTTTATGGAAGCATTGCATGGCACCTGATTAATGATATAAGTTACATGGCAGTAATTTAAAATTTGTCCCACGATATTAGCCATAAAAGACATTAAAATTGAAAGCTATTGCAGATATTCAATATTTTCACTATAAGCACCAGTGTTGCAAAATGTCATGAGTATCACGAGATTTTCACCAACGAAAACGATGAACATATCCGTGGTAGCTTGATGCTCATTGCTGATAGTCAACAAAAGTGCGTCATGACATTCTGAACACGACATGTGAATTCTTGAGTCCAACGCGATACTCTGACTGACAAGCTTAGGTTAATGCCGGCGCAAGCATAATCATGATTTTTTTCTGGCTGTGAACAGTGCTGCCAAATGCCACTGTTTCAATCACCAACACTCATGACTGAAATGAAGCTCAAATCAGATCACGTAAACAACTGAGATGATCAGTGACTATACTGAAACAGTTGGAGAATCAATCACATGCTTGGTGACATTTAGTTTAGCACCCAACTTTTGATCACTCACTTGGTCACGACATTGTTGTCGGCGACAATCGCGACATTCTTGGAATATACTCGGCGCGTGGGCTCTAGCAACAAAATGAGCATGCTTTCTCCCTCTATCTGTTTTTATTATCTGTCGGGTCAAACAGAGCGAGAAAACATGCTCTTTTTGTTTATTGGAACCACTCGCACGCAATGCATATCTCCCGTGACCATCGCGATGATCACCGACTGAAAATGTCGCGACCAAGTGATTGAACACGAGTTGGTTGCACACAATGTCACCAAGCATGCGATGGTCGCACCAACTGTTTGAGGTTCGCCTCCGATCTTCGCAGTAGAGCTCGTGACGCTGAGATGATTTTGTTTCAGCCAGAATTTGTCATGACTATTTCAGAGACATTTTGCAAAATTGATCACAGCAAAAAAAAGTCGTGATATAGTGACTGACCAAGCGATGGTCGCAAACGTGTCATGAGCATGTATTAGTCACACCAATCGTTCAGAGTATCACCTCTGATTATCACAATTGAGTACGTGACGCTGATATGGATTTTGTTTCAGTCAGATTTTTTTTATGACATTGATAGTGACATTTTGCAGCACTGATAAGCACGTCTAATTTGATCAGTTATTGTTGTAAATTAATATAAAAGATCCAAGATTATTAATTTCAGCCAATCGTTTAGTCAAAAGAGTCATCACGTTACCTAACAAGCGAGTTTTGATGCTAAGTGCGGAGGTGATAGTTTACTAGAGTGCTAAGTGATAGTTTATACAAGAGGTGGGAATTTCGGTTCTATTAAGTGAACGTGAGTGAACTGAGTCGCTCATTACTGTGATAGTGATTCTTTCGTTCTTTTGCAAACAGCAATGCCTGTAAAGTCTGTGAATCGGTACACTATTCGAATATCGGTAGAACTACAGATTAATCCGTTGGTTTAATCGCATGAAAAGCAAGCCAATATTGACAGTCCATCATTTGACGATAGAAAGCGATTCACACATTTTAAAAATTTTCATTTTAAAATCGACCATTTATTTTTTTTTTTCTAAATGTGCGAATGTTGGTAGGGTTTTCTGTTCGTTATTTCAAAATGAACATGAATGTTTGCACTCTTTTACATGTTTTTATTTTATTTTGATTTATTAAAATAACCGTAGCGTTCTTCTCTTGTGAACTGGTTCATTCATTTTTCACGTGAACTGAATGAACGGTACGGTTCTGGTTCAATTGGCACACCTCTAGTTTGTGCATTCTTTGCTAGTTAATGAATCCTTATCCAATCAATATTTTTAGCAAATGAATTCTAAATTTGTTTGAGGATCATGGTTTCTTTTAACATTTGATCCATTTAAAATGATTCGAATCATATATCACAATTAGTGATTAGTGTCCATCACACGATACGATTCAATTGAATCTTCAATGAATAGTCATTCGAAAAGCGAATTGACGACTGTACGGGATTGCTCCGATTACGTTATAGTTCATTAATATTACAAGATCCCGTGGAACAGTCGTCAACTCGAACGACACAATAACATGCCCGTTCATATAAGTTCAGTTATATATATAACCTTATTTTAAATTTGTGTTATAATGACGGTTGCAAAAATGGTTTGTTTTTTTTCTAAAAAAACCTATTCAAACCAGGAGCAAACCAGTTCTTTTTCAAATCATAATTGTTAAACTTAATGAAATATTTTAAAGTTTATTTTGTTTATTTGCATATCATGTTCTTCTAACAACCTGATGACGAGTTTTGTTTACGGCAGATTTTATGTAAAATCTTATCATTTCTTGTAAATATGCCAACGCATACATTGAATATACGATCGATCGACTCGCTCTAGTTACTGTACGAGTAACTTGAGATTTGACAAACGATCGATGGATACACTCTACATTTTTTATTATAGCAGCATGGGTATAACACGTCTCTTTGATACAATTTCAACATTAAAATTTACCCAGGAAACAAAAAATTCATGAAATGAATATAAAATGATCTGAAATTAACCAGAAAGACTCTGAAATGAACACAAATTAATGAACACAAATTGGCCAAAAATGAACCAAAAATTAGTTAAATTAGGAGGTCGTGATTGATCGTTCATTGGAAACCTTGTCAATAACTTTTTTTTGTTTTTTCTTCCACTATTTAACCCGGGACTCGGTTTTGAATCCCCGCGATCAAGTTAATTGATTCAATTAAAATATTTATTCCGGTTCACGAATCAGTTTCAGGTTCTATCAGCCTTTTTGATTCTACAATTGTATGAACTAGTAATGCATAACTTTTTTGTTGCTTGTTTGCTTTGCTCTTACAGAAGGACAACAAAACCACCCTGGGCGAAGCGGAGATCCAGAATGCGGTCGAAGCGGCCGCCGTCATCTTCAAGAAAGTGGTGCTGCAGCGCCGGGAAGAGAACAAGTGCAAACCATCCAATGCCAACCGTAAGTGTCTTGTAATGATGATATTGAATAATGTATTTGAAATCCGCTTGTTTGTGTGTGTATGTGTATGTGTGTGTGTGTTTGTGTGTGTGTGTGGTGTGGAGTGGAGTGTATGTAACAGTAGAAACGTCGCTAATGAGTACCTAATAACGGGTGTGGGAAGGTGTTTAGTAGGTGGCGTGCCTTTGGAAGCAAGAACGCACGTGTCGTAGGTGTGTTGGGAAGTACGGTTGCGTATTAACCTTTGCTTCTAATTCCAAACCGCTCAACTAACATTCGCTGCGATGCAGGGCTCGGTTTTGTTTGCGTTTCGTTCTCTCCCTTTCTGTGTGTATAACAATACGTGTAAAATGTGCTAATATTTCGACTCTCTGGTGTGTTCTGGTGCCTAACAGTTGAAGGTGACGAGCTTTAGAGTACGGTGGTAGACCTAGGTATAGCGTTGTGCGTATGTTTTTTGCGTGTCTCTTTTGTTCTGACGAAAAAACGTTTCTCTTCTGTTCTATAAATCATCTCGTTGGCATCCCGTTTGGGGGCGATTCCCGGTTTCCACGTGTTTGCACTGGCGCAATCACTTACAGACGAGTGCCATAGCAGTGCGGATGGATTGACCGACGAGTCCGGCACGCTCGGGGGCTACTCGTCGTCGGAAACGGAAGCTGCTGGACGGATGCAATCGCTCGGTGGTCAGCAGAGCGTTCGACCAGGAGCAGCCGCGATGCTACCGCCCGACTACGAAGAGTACCGGCTGGTGTTCTTCAGCTCCGACTCGTCCAGCAAGGAGGAAGAGTACGACAGCAGCTCGACCTCGTCCTCAACCGCGATGCGGCATGCCAGGCGTCACCGTTACTCGGCGGCGGCATCCGCTCCCTCGCTGGACGAGTGCGACTGGGACTATTTCGAGCCCGACATGATGCCCGGTGCGGACGAAGCGAAGAGTGCCTTCTTCTACGAGATGCTTGCAATGGCAACGGGCATGGGGAAATGTGAAGGATTATCCCACGGGCAGTGCGCGAACGCGGCGACCGGTAGCACGGCCAAAGCGAGCGGCGCCCGAAAGCCCGACACTCAGCCACCTACGTCCGCGCCGTCGTCGCAGCCGTTCTGTCACTGTGAGTGCTGCAACCGTCGACAGATGCAGTACGTACCGATACCGGTTCCGGTGCCCGTCCCAGTGCCGATTGCAGCCTTCCAGAGCTGGCTTTACGAGCAGCAGCAGCAGCTGCTACTAATGCACGGCGCTGGTTGTGCTGCAGCAGACACGCTGGCCGGTGGCGCATCGGCAGAGTTTGCGATACGCACGGATTTGATGCAGCAGTTGTGGCAAAAGTTTGCCGAAAGTGAGGCGGCGAGCGTGCGTAGTGGTGTTGCCCCGGAACCGGAACCGTCGACCGTAGGCAGAAAGCAGCAGCAGCTGCCCAACTATCCGAAATGTGCGTGCCGTGTTGGTGGTGGTAGTGCGCGTCGCGAACTGCTCGAAGCAACCTGTGCCACATCCGAAAGCCATGACAGCAGCGATAATGAGCGAAATGCGGCTACGAAAGTGCGCACGTGCAAGCATCTTACTGCGCGACACAGCAAGAGTGGCGGTAGTGGTGGTGGTGCGGAATCGGAACGTGTATTCGGAACTGGTCGGAGCCCTGTGTCGACTGTCGGTGCAGTCAGTGCAACAAACGCGTCCACTGCTGGCAGTGTTAGTGTTGGTGTTGGTGGTAGAGTGCATGTGCAGAAAGCAGCCCCATCGTCGCCTACTGGTGCGGTTGGTAGTGTAAGTGATAGCAGCCGCCGCTGTTCTTCGTTGCGTTCATCTGATCGCGATTCGTCGTCGTCGTCATCGGTGGTCGACGAAGCTGATGCTGCTGCTGCTGCCGCTGCCGCTGCACTACAACTGCTACATCGGGGCGGTGTTGTTGTACCACCAGTGCGCGCAGGTGAGTTCCCGGTTACGGCCGCCGTTCCGGTTACGGCGAGCGCAGCGAACGATATCGTCGCCATTCAAGCGCAAGATAATAGTGGTGGCCTCTCGCGTCGGCCCGAAACACGCGAGATTGCGCCGGACAGTAATGTTCGTGCCAGTGGTGCGGCAACATCATCATCGGCACCGTCATCAGCTGGGTGCACCACCACCATCGCCGCAGCCGGTGCTGCAGGATTAGATACGATGGAGCAGCAGCTTGCTATTGTGTCGCCCGACGGGTTGCCCGATATCGCGTTACAGCAGCGCGAACCGACCGCCCCACAACAAAGCGTAGAAGCTTCAGCGGCGCAGCAGTTTGGGGCAGCGCGCGATATGGCGAACGGCGACGACAACGTTGCGAGTGATAATCGACCGGGTGCGGGAATCGATAAGCGAACGGTAAACGATGGCGACGATACGCCGCCCGTGGCTAACGAAACCGTAGTGAAAGCAAGGGAAGCGGCGACGGCAACGACTTCCCGCGGGGTGGAGGAAGCAAGCGAACGCAAGGAGGTGAAACAGTGCAACCGTAGTGAGTGGTTGGGGAAGGGTTCTAAAAATAGCACGATGGTGATGGTAGGGGAGGGCCAACCGGATGGGCACTTGCAGTACGAGCTGCTGTACCATCTGGCCCAGACGGGCGGCCGATCCTCACCGTCATCGTCGAGTGCATCGTCGAGTGAAGCGGAAAGCACCACCACCGCCGCCCTGGAGCAGCAGCAGGGGGAGGAGAGCGGTGGCGGCACCCGCAAAGTCCGGGTGGGAAAGTACTCGTTCCATTTGGGCGGCGGGAGCAACAGCAACAGCCCGTACGCCACCTCGGCATCGTCCGCCACCTCGTCGCTGAGGGAAAGGGGCAGCAGCTCCTCCGCGTCGTCGGACAGCGAGGACGGCGGCGAGCGACGGGAAGATGATGATGATGATGATGATGATGATGGTTGTTGCTTTGACGGTGATGACGACGAGGAGGAGGAAAGAAGGTTACCACGCGGTGCTGGTGGTAGCAGTGGCCGTGGGAAGCGGTTCAGCGCAGTAATGGTGATTAATCCGGGACGGGGGAGCAGCGGCAGCAGCAGCAGTGACGACGATGATGGCGAAGGGCCAACCGATACCGACAGCGACAACAACAACGACAATCAATCGATAAAGGCGGAAGCGAACCGTCGCCGTTACGGTGAGGTTGCAGGCTTTCCCCCCGCGGGGGGCTACGACGACGACAGTGGTGGTGGTAGTGGAGGGATAGTGGTGCTAAAGCGAGTGAAAAACATATCCCCCGATCGGGCGGAGGAGCAGACGGACGATAAATTGGTTCGCCAAAGTGCGGAGGTGTCAATCGAAGAGCAGAACGAATCGATCGTAGGCAGCGGACGTCGGTCCGCCCCACCATCGACGGAAGCGGCCAACGCAGCGATGGCGCTGGTAGATCACGGGCAGCAGCAGCAGGGCAATAGCAATGTGGAACACCGCCAGTACGACGACGAGGTGGTAGGAGGAAGCCGCATAAGCGGCAATACTGACAGCAGCAGCCCACTAGCAAACGTCGAACGTAGCACGAATGCTGGTGAAACGTACGCACACAACGAACCGCAGCAACAGCAGCAGCAGCAGCAAAAGTTAGAAGAGAAAGGTGCACCCGACACGCTTGCGCTCGATGCAGATTGTTGCCAGCAGAAACACCCTCCCGAGCAGCAGCAGCAGCAGCAGGGCGATAGCATAAAAGTGGAAGAGAAACCACAACACCACGCACACCATCAAACGGGCGAGTCGTCGTCGTGCACGGACGGTAATAGCATTAGCAGCGTTACAGGTGTGTTTCGCGTGCGCACACCAACACCAGCGCAGGGGTGCGCGAATGCTTGCGTCAGTGTCGCGACGACGGAGCGTGAATGTGTTGGTGGTGGCGCCACGACCAGCAGTACGAGTTGCTCGGTTGGTGCCCTGGACGACATAAGATCATCACCCCTTACTACACCCCAAAGCAGCAGCAACGGTAACAGCAGCAACAAGTTCACGAGTCTTGTTATGATCACGGCTGCTGGCCCATCGTCTCGCCTTGCCAGTGATCATCGAGAAAGTGTAAACGACGGCAGCGACACGAGCGAAGAAGCGGGTGTGGAAGCGGCCGAGATACAGGTAAACGTAGCAAGTTCCTCCACCCCCACAACGGTGCTGGTGCTACCCGAAAGCGGGCCAGCAGAGCGGGCCAGTGAAGAAGAAGTGGTTCACGTTCTTTCGCCGTCCGTCGCCTTCCTACCCGATGAGGTCACGCCGCAGCAGCTGCTGCTGAAGCACACGACGGCGAGTGTAACAGAAACGACCTGCCCCAGTCTGCCAGAATGTCTGCCAGCGCAGCGTCCGGCGGGTAGTAGTGGTAGCGGTACCATGCAGCAGCACCACCACGTACACACCACAGCAGCAGTGCAGCAGTCATCCTCGTCTTCTGCTGGTGCGGATGCTGCTGAGCACGATCGAAAGAGTTCAACGGAGGGGTATGAACAAAACCCTGCGACGACATTGATCGCTGCTGCTGCTGCTGCTGCTGCTGGAGCGCCGCTGGAGCTGGACCACCGCCCCGTCATGGACGAGGGCGCCCGTAGTGACGACAGTGTTGATCGTGGCAGTGACTGTGATGAATCGTACCCGCGTCATTGTGTGCCCGTCCAGCGGGAAGGTGAAAATGACGACGCGCCGACGGATGGTGTTGGTAGTGATGGTGGTGAGAACTTTGTGAGCTTTGACTCGATGGAGGAAGCGGCGGCGGCTCAGTTGTACAGTAGTGAGATGGAACGTTACGAGGGCGACGATGATGACGGTGATGATATGCAAAACGGTAACGTGACGCAGGGTGAAAACGTTACCGTAACGACCGGCTCGGCCACACTGTCGGCGGTGATCTGCCTGGAGGATGGGCTGGCCGACGATGACTCGTGGGTGGAGGAGATTAGCCAGGACGAGGAAGAGTTCGCCACGACCACGGCGACCGATTCCGATCTGGACGATTCGAGCGAGGAGATGTCGTTCGCGAACGATCGCGAGGAGGAGCTGCGCGGCTACAACCGGACGGCGATCGATTTTACGCTCCACACGATCGTGGAGGAAAGCTGCGAGGATAGCGAGATGGAGGGTCGCGGATCGACAGGGACGCATGGTCGCAAGCGGGGCCGGGGCCGTGCGCGGGGAGCTGGCGGTGGTGAGCATGGCTTTGACGCTGGCGGTCGCGGCGGAGACGATGAGGACGACGATGACGACGATGGTGACAATCGGCGCGATCCGGCCAATCGGTTGTCGGCTTCCGAGTTGGAGAAGTACTTTTTCTACGGACTCAGCGGGGACGTTGGTGGTGGCAGCTCGAGCAAGCACGGCGGAGCTGTGGATGGCGCCGATGGGGCGGGAGGAACCGGGTACGGCATGGTGCTGCACGACGAGCAGAGCGAAATGTCGGAAGAAAGCAGCTCGCTGTGCAGCGATGGGCACGATTCGTTGGGCAGTGGGACGGCGTCGGGAAGTGCGTCGGCGGCGCGGCTGTCGGGTGCATCTTTCGAAAGCCACGATCCGGAGGACGACGAGCAGGGAGACCATTCGGCCGACTCGGTGGCCGAGTTGGCGTCGTCCCGGCTGGAGAAGTACTTCCTGACCGGTTTCCTCGGGTACAACAGTACCAGCGATCGGGGGAATGGCGGCGGCGGCGGCGCTAGTGGTGGTGGCGTTGGCAATGGAGGCGGTGGCAACGGATCGGACGGAAGCGGTGGTAGCGTGGGTAGTGATAGCGAGGGCCATGCTAGTCCGGAGCAGCGTCGCAAGCGGCTGGTAAGGGCGAGGGGTGCGACACGGTCCCACAGCTCGCTGGACAATCTGCTGCTGGCAGGGAAGGAGTCGGAGCAGCAGCAGCACGGTCATGAGTCGATCGGATCGAACGTTAGCCAGTCCGGTGGTGGTTCATCGTACGATGCGACTGGTATGATCACCGGGAGTGGCGGTGGTGGCGGCCCCAGCTCTGGGAATGCCGTCATCGGTGGAAGCGGCGATTTGGACAACTCCTCCGAAACAGATACTTGCGACGAATCGGCGTCTGCGCTGTATGCGCACCAGGAACGGACGGAATCGGCCTCACTGCACGACACGATAGGCAAGCGGAAGAAAAAGTTTATGGCCAAGAAGATGGACGCAGCGCTGGTGCGGGCTGAGCAGCAGCACCATGCTCTCGCTGGGGACACTGGCCCGGGAGCGATTGGATCCGAGTCGGAGGATAGTCGAAAAACGCCGCTACCGTCGATTCCGCTCGACGCTGGTGGCAGTCTGGTGGCGCCTGGCAGTCCATCGCTTCATCCGGTCGCGTCAGGGATCGAAAACTCGAGAAAGCAAACCAGCCGGGACAGTGGCTTCATTGGCAGCAACGACGATTTGCTAAAAGAAGACCAAGCAGGCTCGGCTTCGAAAGCAATCGCCACGGCGACGGTGGAACCCATCCTGGAGGAAGGCAAAGCGGACATCAAAGAGGGCGGAAGCGAGATGCTTTCTGTGGAGGCGCAACGTGCGCCCGAAAGTAGCGTCACCGCGCGGCCACCGATCTCGCCCGGGTCGGCCGGTGGTCTGCCAAAGGGAGGCCTGGTGAACTTGGTGCGCAAGGACAGCTTTAACAACTGGAGCTCGGACGAGGAGACGAACCTGATGATGTCGAAAATGCGCCAATTTTTCAAATCCCTCGTGGCCGCCTCGGCCAACACGCGCAAGATGCCCAACTCGACCGGCTCGACGCCGGGCGTGAGCGGGTCGAACACACCGCAGCAGGGTGGCAGCACGCCCGTCGCTCGGCCGCGCGCCGCCAGCATGCGCACGAAACCCCCCCAGCTGGTGTATTTCGAGAGCGAGCTGACGCGGCTGATGAAAACGGTGCCGGGCATACGGGATGAGCAGGTGCGCGAGATCGTCGAGTACCTGAGCAGCGAGGACACGTGGTCCGACTCGTACGACTCGTCCGACTACACCAGCTCCGACCTGGAGGGAACGGCGGCGGCGGCCGCCGTCGTCGGTGGCAATCCGTTCGGGCTGCAGGAGGAAATTTCGGCCAGCTGTCGGCAGATCATTAGCAAGTTTGACGGGAGCAGCGCCCGCAAGGACGAGGAGGGTGACATCGGTGACGGTGGCCTAGTGACGGTGGCGCAGAAGGAAGAATCGCCGCTGATAGCGCACCATCGCCATCAACACCTTCAGCAGCAGCAGCAACAGCATCAGCCACCGTACCATCAAACGCCACTCAGCAAAGAAACTGCCTTCGTGTATCAGCGTTTGGTGGCGTCCCTTTCCAAGGTCGTTGTGAACGAGCCTCCGACAACGGTGGACGCAAGCGACGAACCCATCGAATCGGGCGCGAACGGATTGGCAGCTACGGGCACGGCTGGTGCAGCGAACAGTTCCTCCTCGTCGCCACCGCTGATAGCGAAGGTGATGCACCATATCGGAAGTCGATTGGTGGCGCTGATGCACGAAGTCAGCAGTGGTGAATCGCACGCCAGCGTCTCGCCGAAACAGCATCGTATCAGCAGTCACCGCAAGTCGGGTCAAACAATGCTACCGGGCGGTGGAATTGGTGCGGCCGGCGCTAGTGCGTCAGCGACCGGTGCAATGGGACACCACCATCATCATCTGCATCACCATCACCATCATCACCATCAGCACATTTCGGCTACCACGACGGAGGACGATGAGGATAGTAGTACGTCGGAGAGCAACGAGCGTCAGCATCATTACCATCATCACAGGGCACGAGGGGCGGCCGTGGGAGCGATAACACCCGGTCCGACCACTCTGACCGGTGGGCCGGAGGAAGAGGATGAGATGGGAGCAGGCGAAGGTGGTGCTGCTGGTATGTCGTCGTCGTCGTCGGCCTCGTACGCAATGATGCTGCCGAGGAGCAAGAGCCACGACCTGCTGCTGAGCGACCAGCGAACGCAGGGACAGTATCAGTATCCGTACTCCGGCACCGGCAGTGATATGGTGGGCGAGGAACGCGGAGAAGCGAGCGATTACGAACGGTTCTCGTGGCGCGGAAGCTTTGAGTCGGCGCTGCTCGCGAACGGCGACTCGCGCACGAAGCTGTCCATGCTGGACAACTCGTCCTCCTCGAAATCGATACTGGTGGCGAAGCGCCGATCGGCCGGCGATCTGCTGTTTAACAATCAAAACCTTAGCCAGGAACAGCTGGACCGCGTTCGGAGCTGCGGCAGCATAGGCGGCGATCGGGAAGAGCTGTGGGAGGCGAAACAGCAGCAATCGCACCATTATAATCAACAATATCTTCAAGTGCAACAGCAGCAGCAACCTCATCAGCAGCATCACCATCAACACTACCCGCCCAGCTCGTCCACGTCGGGCAGTCGGCGCCGGTTGTCCAGTGTGGCGGCCGACGAGGAGGATACGGACTCTGACGAAGGCGTCATGAAGGGGAGCAGCAGCAACAGGCTGGTCTTGGCTTCTCGATCTACGCTACCGCGTAGCTTGCAGAACACGACGATGACCAGCGGCACCACCAACTCGCTGCCCCGACTGCCGACCTCGAATCTGCAGACCATCATGCAGTCGGTAGCGTCCTCGTCCGCCGGTTCGTCCGCCCCGGGCACGCCGGGATCATCGTTGGTGGTCAGTGGTTCCTCCTCCAAACCGCTATCCGCTACTACCGGTAGTAGTAGTGGTGGTGGTGTGGGCATGGGACAAAAGTCGCAAAGTGTGTACCATTTCCTGCAGAACAATGTGAAAAGTGCGCGCTACCGGGCACCGGGCTTTAATCGGCCACCGTCCGCGCCCAAGCGGGCCATGTCCGCGCCGGGCTTGCAGCCACCGTATCCAAGGCGCGAGCGGCGTAATCGCATGCAGCAACTGTCCAATGGTAAGTTTCACAGGGTTTTTTGTAGGCTCGGTTCAGAACGTCATGATTGCTAAACGTCAAGCGTAACTAAATTCTTTTGGACTATAGATAATCGGTCGCTACACAACGTACGTGCTGTTTTGCTAGTTCACCAAATAGCTGTTTTGTTTTCATTTTGGTTGTTCAAGTCTGGTAGTGGTTAGACCACTTTTTTGCCATGCAGTCCAACTAAAAAAACAGTATAGCAGCTCATGCATCAAAAGGCATTGAAATTATCAATCCTGTCGCTTTTTACTCGGTTTAATGGAGGACGGGGTGGGTTATCGATGTATCATTTCGGCCCTTAAGGTCTCTAATTGGCGATCGAGAGCAAGTAAACGTGAATTTTTAAGTAACTTTTTTTTAACCAAAATGTGGTTTACATGTTATACATCAAATGAAAGAGTATTCAATGCTTCAACTATTTGAAACGTGTTCTACAGCAAATTAATAAGTTTAACATTTTTTTCTTCTCATTTTGCACTGAAGTTTAAAATTTCACCGTGAACGAATTATGAACTTGTCATTGGAGCGAATCAAAAAGTAAACGCATTGTTGTATGTAACTTTGTGTAACTAGTTCTCTACTTATTTATACTTCTTCAATTTAATGCATGTTCATTCTTTTGGTGTAAAATGGTACCATATTTGGATAATCAACATGTAAAATATTACAAAAAAAGAAAATTCATGTTTACTTTCACTCAATCACTAAAATAGACTTTTATCGTTGCTGTTAAATTGAGGTTTAGAATATACACATTCATAATTGATATCAATTTTGTTTGTGAGATGTCATCAGAACCCAGTATCTCTCATTTGTTCAGTACTACACGATCGTACAGATTCAGTCGATCACCATCCCATAAGGAGGGGATTTTAATAAGATTTTTAGAAGTCAGTTACGTATGGTTCTTTCTAGATTTGAACTCAGGATGAGCCTAGATTAGTTGTTGAAGCCGTGCATTTGAAGGTTATACCATGGGGCGACAATTTCTTCGTGTGTATTAATACCTTGTTGAACTAAAACCTAACACCAGAAGGTATCAAATAATATCGATAATGCGTCTCGTAGTGCCCATTAATAGAATTTAGTCTATCAATTCCTTGCATATTATGTTAAATACTCATTTACAATTAAACTCCCCATTCGAACTTGTTTTGCAAGGTGTATGTATGTGTGTGTGTGTGTGTGTGTGTGTGTGTGTGTGTGTGTGTGTGTGTGTGTGTGTGTGTGTGTGTGTGTGTGTGTGTGTGTGTGTGTGTGTGTGTGTGTGTGTGTGTGTGTGTGTGTGTGTGTGTGTGTGTGTGTGTGTGTGTGTGTGTGTAAGTTTGTTACGATTGTTATAACGTTTTCTGGGAGGGCACATTAGATCTGGTCCAATTGAGAGTAATTGACCCATGGTGTCAATTATACTTCTGCTCTACTGTGATATTCCTCCTCCAGCGAGGAGGAAGATATTTGTCTCGGGTAAAGGCGTAACACATGTATTTGCTCACCGAGAAGAGTACGATAAGTGTGTCGCAAGCGGGGGAAGCGTTAATTCGCATTGGATGGTCATGTTCGATATGCTATCGCGTCACCCGTACATATGTGCCCGTAGTCGTCATTGTCGTCAATCAGTGGTGAAGAATGAACAAGGTTGTATCGTTCGCGGAAGGTCGCCCCTTTCTGCTGCTGCTGCTGGGGGGAGACGGGTAGAACCGAATCTTGTGTATGCAGCGACTATTGAATCTCGTCAATTGGCAAATGTAAGTGATCGACACAGCAGACAAACGTGTGAAGCTACCTGCACAGCGTATAGTCCCCGTCCTGCGAATGATCCGTCTCGAGGCGCGACAGACTCTAGTGAAAATGTGATCGTGTGTGCGTGTGTGTGTGCACGATAAGGACGATAATGGGCAAAGTGAAATGGTGGAAGAAGAAAAAGCGCACCGTCCACAGCTATACACACTTTAAATCACAGGAAAAGGAAAGTGTTAGTGTTGTGAACATTTCAAATGCAGAGGAAATCAAGGGAACTGTCTCCCAGCACAGCAACACACGCAAAGAACCGAATAGGGGAAATGTTTCCGCCCATAGAGGAGGATCGACTGGTAGGGAAAACAAGCGTACCCGAAGAAGGTGGAAATTGAAGCTGTTTTGCTGCTGTGCGAGTAGAAAAGGGTCAGCGAAAGGAGGTGGTAGAAGCGCTGAAGCGCGGACGACTGGTCGAACATGCGGCTGCAGTGCCCTGTTACGCTGGAGTGGTTTGTCATGCTGCTGTTCGTGGTGTCGTTGCTGGCGGTGCTGTAGTAACTCCACCGAATCGTGCTGGCAGCGCAAGGGCGGCAACGATGACGAAGATGTCGATGCCGCGTTTGAGGCGTACAAACTGCAGCTAGGCGGCACCACGGTGGCCCTAGCCGGCTCGGCCAATGCGACTGGTCCCGATTACGATGCGCTGTCACCGTCGCAGAAGAGCACCATACGCAAGCTGAATAAAAACGCTAGCTGGGGCTGGAACGATAGCTTTCGGTCGGTGTCGGATCGGTTTCTCGAATCGCTCGAGCTGGACGACGTTAGCAGCGGGGACAATAGTTTGCGGAAGAAGTTTAGCGTCTGCTGCCGGAAACGGTTGGCCTCTCCGTTTCGGGAGAGCAAAGCGATCCTCGGCGAGATCGAATTAGGTTAGCCTCGTCAGCGCCTGTTTGAGCTTGGATCGAAGAGAGACGGTCGAGGAAGAGCTCTCTTTATCACCACCACCACCGGCGTAACTGTGGTTGGAATATTACCTCGTTTGGCTTTTGCATGTGATTGTTTTTTATTCGTGCACAAGCATATTGACCTTACGTACGTAAATGAAAGGTATCACACACACACCCACACACACACACACACACACACACACACACACACACACACACACAACACACACACACACACACACACACACACACACACACACACACACACACACACACACACACACACACACACACACACACACACACTCACACACAAGTGAGATTTCAAATTCCAATTGCGTATAACTGGATGTAAATTCCATAAAAAACGTTTTGCGTGATAATCCAATTAATCAGTGCTTTTTGCTTTTTCAGAGGAAAGCCACAGCCCGGAGCTGACGGGATCGACAGGCGCTCTTGGCACCGAGGACGATCCGCACGGCAGCGGAGGTTCGCGCTCGGCCGCGGGCGACGGCTACGACCGGCAGGGCGACGGTACGGCCTCGAATGGCATGCAGCACAAGGGCGGAAGCATCGTGTCCTCACCGGTCGGATCGGCCGGCGGGGCCAGCGACAATTGGCCGTCCCAGTCGGACGAAGACATCGACCGGCTGGTGGCACTGCATCAGAATCGCGCCAGCCTTAGCTCGCTCGGTGTACGATCGGACTCGATGGCTAGCGTGTACTCCGGCGCCGGGGAGGGCCGCTATGGTACTGTTACGGTTCGTGGACAGATCGAATTCGGTATGCAGTACAACTACAAGCAGGGCGCGCTCGAGATCCACGTGAAGCAGTGCAAGGATTTGGCGGCGGTCGATACGAAGCGAAACCGCAGCGATCCTTACGTAAAGGTAGGGGCGGGGAGCGTTTGGACAGATTTGATCCTGGTCATCATGAGTAGTTATTTAAAACGAGCGAATATTTTAATTTATTATGTAGGTTTACCTTTTGCCGGACAAATCGAAGAGCGGTAAGCGTAAGACGAAGGTAAAGAAACACACGCTGAATCCGGTGTTCGACGAAGTGCTGCGGTTTCACATGAGTCTGAACAGTCTGCAAACGCGCACGATTTGGATCACGGTGTGGCATTCCGACATGTTTGGCAGGAACGACTTTCTCGGCGAGGTGATGATGGGTCTGCAGGACAAGGTGTTTGACAATCCGCAGCCTCAGTGGTATCAGCTTCAGGAGCGGGTAAGGGGGTGTAGCTTCACGCTGGTAGTGGGCGCCTTAAAAACCGAACATTGCCCTAACTTTTGCTTCATTTTAGAGCGAACCATTTGAAGATCTGTCAGCGTACAAGGGCGACATTATCGTTGGCTTAAAGTATGTATCAGCTGATGCCGACGGGGGCGGCATCATGGGTGCCGGTAGCGGCGTTATCGGTGGCAGCGGTGGCTCGACCAGCAGTGGCTTCGGGACGCTGAACCTGCGCAAGTTTAGCACACGCTCGCTCACGTCCAACTCATCGTCGACCCTTTCCGGCCATAGCAAGGGCGCACTGCACGTGCTGGTAAAGGAAGCGAAACACTTACAACCAATCAAGTCGAACGGTACCTGTGACGCGTTCTGCAAGAGGTATGTGATGGTTAGCACCTCTGCACGCTGGGAGGTCCGTTTTAAAAAGGATTTTGCTAATTTGACCTTTTTTACTTTACAACAACAGCTATCTACTACCGGATAAAAATCGAAGCTCGAAACAAAAAACGCCCGTTATCAAACGAACGAACTCTCCGGTGTGGAATTACACCTTCGTGTACGAAGACGTTTCGCTGGCAGAACTGTCTGAGCGCGCGCTGGAGCTTACAATATGGGATCACGATCGGCTGGCAAGTAACGAATTTTTAGGCGGCGTTCGCTTTTCGCTCGGAAACGGTAAGTCGTTCGGTAGATGGTTTAGCTGTAGAAGCCACGAGGATGTTATTGTTCTAATTTATTTTTCTATTTTTATTTCTAAAAAAACACTTCATGGGCACTCAATGGGACACTTCAATTTGCTGCAATGATTTCGTTCTGCTTTGCTTACGCACAGGCAAACACAATGGCAGAGCGGTCGAGTGGATGGATTCGACCGGCAAGGAGCTGTCGCTGTGGCAGAATATGATTAATCGGCCCAACTTTTGGGTGGAAGGGGCCCTGGTTTTGCGGCCGTCCCTGGAAAATGCTAAATTTTCCACATAATTTTCAGAACCCCCCGTAGAAAGCCGAGGAATCTTATAGTAGAGCCAGATTCCTTCCATACCCATAGCAGTAATTACAATCGCCCTTGTTCCATTCCCCTAAACACTCTTCTCCATCCTTAGCGCTGTTCGATAGAACTTACAACAAGCATAGTAAAACGAGTTAGCTAACGAGCGAATGATGATATGCGACGGACAAACATGTGTGCTGTGTGTGTGTTGCGTGCATGAGTTCCATCGAGCTCATAATGCACAAGGAGACACACTCACCACCACACACTACTAATAATCTAAGATTAAGGAAATGTGGAAATAGAATTGTGATGTTGCTTTGCAATCAACCTATATACAATATATAAAACATATTGTGGTTAATAAGAAACCCTTAGGTTAAGGTTTACGCGAAAGATCTTGTTTCGCAAACTAGTAAGATTTGATAAGTGTAATTAAAAAGGAAAGCAAGAGTGACATCGCACACGCTTTCAACGGCCAGGAAAGCAACAATATTGTAAAACGTGCTGAAATTCCCCTGTAGCATGTGGGAAGTGCGAGTGAGACGCAATGAAGCATAAGATCTTAAAAGTGAAATGAGAGAAAAAAGAGCAGAAAAGAGGGAGAGTAAAATAAATGAAAAAATCATATATGATCAATCACCTCATGCGAGAGAAAAAATGAATTTTTCTGTGTTCATCTTTACCATCTTATACCGCGATCAATCATATCGAATGAGATTAAGCGAAGGAGGGAGAAAGAGAGGGAGAGTGTTTCGGACCAGAACGTTCAGAACTCTTGTAGGCTATGCAAACAGGAAAAACACGTGTTCGTTTACTTCGTCATACAATACTATTTACTATCAAACACATTATTATGCTCCATCAGAGTGGCCAGACTGTGGAGCCCTAAAGCTCAAGATTGTTGCGCCTCGAAACGATCAGTTCGTCCATGGTACATCCATCTACTGAACGATTATTATACGCTCACTAATGGGACAGGGAATAATAGGAGAAGGAAGAAATGTTTGCCTTTTTAAAATGCAACTCTATGTAACAGAATTGAACGAGTATAGAAAGCGTTTAGTTACAAAAAACCGGAGCGAAGAAGGTAGTGTTGGGCATAGCGAACCAGCTAGCTAAATAGGGTAGGGTTTGATCGTTTTGAGTTTTCCGTTAGTCCTATTTGGGAGTAGAGAGAGAGAGAGTAGCTTGGACATCGACAATTGATCTTGGACACATATCATATGCGCCCGCTCATTGGTACATCATATGCGTGATATAACATTTCCACCCCCTTTCCCACCCCTCCACCTTCTACTAATACTTTATCAAGCAATAGTCAGTGGACGGCTTCGTTTGTCGAGCGCAGGGCGAGCAGCAAATCTTTTTCTTGTTATAAACTTTTTCATACCACATATTGACGCTGATTGTTGTTATACACTTGATTCCTCTTGAGTCTGAATCTGATGTATATGTAAAATGCAAATATGTAGACGAAGGGTGTGTTTGTGCTGTGCTGTGCGGTGCGGTGGGTGAGTGCGCACGCTGCTGGTGCGTTTGTATGTAAAAATTCTGCAACATGCACACACGCACACAGGCAGAGACGTGGCATAAATGCAGAAGCATAAAACAAATTTAGCGACATATTTACAATTCTTACAAAACAAAAACCAATCAAATGACTGACCATGTTTATATGATATAATTATAATAATGATACGATTTATCACCATATTCGTTTATTCGTAATATGGCCGATGATGAAGCAAGCAGAAAGAGAGAGGAGAGCATTATTGTAGATGAGCCTGAACAAGCAAGTAGTCTTGTGAATCGACCTTTGATCAATTTATTGAACTGCTCTTAAAACGAACGAATAACGAACGTCTAGAACAGTGTTAATCAATTTACAGTAAACTGAAAAATAGAAAGAGAGAGAGAGAGAGAGAGAGAGAGAGAGAGAGAGAGAGAGAGAGAGAGAGAGAGAGAGAGAGAGAGAGAGAACAGAAAATTATATGTTTGATTGAAGTTATAAAACTCTGAAATAGATACAGATAATGTGGAACTAACAAGAGACAAAAAACCAAACCAACAACAGGACACTTTGAAGAAATTATGACGGGGAAAGGAACATCTCGAAAAACACACACAAGAAAAAACTCATGCGTTTGATCGCGCGAGTGTTTTGACTGGTGATTTGTGTGTGCTTACGCATACGTACAATATACACACGTACTTTTGTAAAACGAAAACAATTGTAAAGATAATTCTATTGATAAACAATTATATTATACACACGCAGAACCATGGTGGGGTGGTAGAACAAGCAAAAGAAGCAACAAAAAAACCAACCAACTAACATGAATCACGCAAAAAATCTTATGAACTTCGCGAATAGAATGTACTACTTATATATTTCCTTCTCCTCGTTATACATTACCCTAGCTTGAGGAGGGGAGATTAAATTCATCCCCAAGCAGATACTCAAACGCACGGGAGACAGAGATCGAGAGATAGGAAGAGTTGTGCACGATACTACACTAGAAAGATTAGTATTTATCATCATAATAGTAGAATCATTGGCGGAATTCAACCAAACCAGGTCGTAGTCGTTCTACTTAGCGACTCGCGTTTGTTTCGGTAGCGCAGTGGTTCGATGCGATGAAGACGGACCATTCATTTGTTGTGACCAGTCTATTGTTGTGTGTCGTTGCTGAATATGACGACATGAGAATAACTGAATCGGTAGAAAACTAGTAGAAAAATAGCATTCTGTACTAAAAAAACAAGAAACGTTGCTCCGATATAGCTAAGGTATACGAAACCCTGATACACACATCCATTTTTCATGTTCACCCTGATGTTTGTGTTTGAACATCTGTGTTTGTTGGTTCTGTTTTGTTTTTTTGTGTTTTGGTTATGCACATTATAAGATTTTGAGAATACTTTTGTGCGTATTCCGTAAAAAAACTACAATAAAACGACGTTTTTGTTTGTTGTTAGTTGTGTTCAACGTTTGAAGAAAACCTTCCTGCGACTATTACCCCTTTGTCCCGTTTAGTAAAATGGGCTAAACTAGCTCCGGTTATATCAACAGAGAGAATGAAGAGGAGACATCAAATGTAGTATTATATGCACTCGATCAATAATTATTCATACGTAACAAACAATATAAAGAACTGTAGTATTCACAGAGAGTAATATCAATTGATTCAAACGAGTTTGTCTGCGAAAGAGCATTCATATACATACATTCGCTTACTCTGGCACAGTTGATTGGGCCACTTGTTTCGTTTGTGTTTTTTGGCCTTAGGCTAATGTAGGGAACGATTGCACCGTTAGTTTTCTAATATTTAAAGGCAATATTTAACAGGCTTGTGTGGTATCCGTTTATTTCCCCGTCCCCTGTCGCAAAACAATAAACCAAGAACCAAAACATGCCCATATGATGATGATGCTGCTGCTGCTTGGTACAGCGCAATATACAGAGTTTGTTCGTTAATGTTGGCTCTACGCAACTGTCTTATTATCTGATTGATTAGAATGGAGGGCGAAACAAAAGACACAAAAAAAAAACACAACCGCGAGGCAATCAAGAAAAATTAGAAATGATGAATCGTTAGTAGCTTATAATTGCGTACTTGCACGCACCGCTTATCGTAGCTGTTCGGTTCACACGACCATCACCACCATCACCCCATCCCGCGCGTTCTACTTCAGTGAATGCTACTTATACATATATATTGTACTGTTGTGAGTCGGGGAAGTTCAGCTTGTTGTTACATACCAACTTAATCTTTTTTGTATAAAAAAGCAGTAGTACAATCATTCATTGCAATTTCGTGTAGTGAGAGAAGCGTTAATTAGAACCAACAACATGAAGCGGCACGATGGTTGAATGGAATAATAGGAATGGAAGGAAGATTCAACAAGAAGATGGGGATGTGTAAAGACCCCCAGAGAGAGAAAGAGAGAGAAAGGGAGATCGAATAAGGATGGACACAAGGATACATTTTGCCAAAGCCGAGGGATTTCAAATTTTCGTTAGATGCGCCGCATCGTTGTCGTCGTGTAGAAGAGATGAGATTATTTTCCTTTAGATATTAGTTACATGATAAGTATTACGCACGATTAGTATTATCATTCCCATTCTAGTGTATGCTGACATTCATGTATCGCTATTGTTATTATTCTTAATAGAGAGGTTTCTATGTATCTGTTTCCCGATCGATCATGATCGTGAGAATGATGATCATGTTGTCTTAAGGCAATCAAGTAAACAAGGGAAAAAACTACTAACAGAAAGGGGCAGTGCATTTGGGGGTCAATTCCTGTGAAAAGATTATTTTTCCTTTTGTTGTTGCTGTGAGCAGCTTGCAATTTTCATCCTTATGAACACACGGTATTATTACGGTGGCGCTGTTAGCAGAAAAGCGTCAAAAATTGTAGATAAATCACTAGCACAGAGCGCCGCATCCCTTGCAAACCAGATTGGATGTTTGGTGCGGACAAAAAGTAGGCAAACTAGCAAGCAAACAAAACAAAAAATAAAACCCAAACTAAACAAACAGCTAAACACAGAAGGTTGTATCTTAAAGATACCTAGCAAAAAAATACTTTTTGTAGTAGTAGTACGTACTCTCTATACGGTAGTGTTGCTTTTGCGCGCTTTTACGGCACTTTCCCTTTACTTTTTCCTCGTTCTTGTTGTTGGTGTGTGTGTGTGCGTGTGTGTCGTGAACCTTTGTAGTAGTTGAATTTGAATTTGCGGTGGCCTAGCCCGTTATGCCGCTTCTTGCGCATGTAGAGCTGTAGAGATTTTAGTGTATTTCAGACAGGATGCCAGAAAAGAAGCAACAGCAAATAAATGAATAACAAAAAAAAAAGAAAGGAAAAAAGGAAGTGAAAAGCTAGCAAATGTAATGCCTCATCAATTAAACACTTAACACTTGACAGACTGTTGTCACACTGAGCGCAATTTCTTTGCGGTTTGCGTCGTATATAAGCCCCGTTTTCCCGGTTTTTGACCTCTTATGAATGATTGCTTAGGATAACTCGGAAACATTTTTGAAAATTATCTTTACTAAACAAACGACCGGGATGTGGGGGCAGCACTTTCTTATAGGGCAACATCACTAATATTTATCCCTACACAAGCAAGCAGAAGACAGGTGGATGATCACGTCGGTGAGTCGTTAGGCGCGCGTTACACGTTTTTCATACAGTTCAGTTTCCTTCAGCCTTTCTCAACCTCAATGAAAAGGAACAAATCATATTCGGATGCTCATTATATACACTTGAAACAAACAAACAAATATATATATATATACACATTAAATATATTTATAGCATGTATAAATGCATGATGGTAGCAATTATGAATTATATTCTAAGTAGCTGCCAGCACGGAGAATGGAGAGGAAAGCAGGGAAGGAGTGGAAGCAAAGGAAGCAAAAACAGAACTTAGCAAAGGTGTGCAATGAACAAATGATGGACAAACTCCAGACACGCATATACTGTTTTTTTTTTTTAGTTTAATCTTGATGATAATAATGATATGGATGGTGATGATTTTCTTCTTCACATATATTTTACGTAATTCTTGCAAAGAAAAGCAACTGTGTGGAGCTGTGGAAACATTTTCCTAGCTCAAACTCTTTATGCGCTGTGTGTTGGAAAATGCAAAAAAAAAAGAAAAAGGAAAAAGAGACAAGTGATTGGTGTGTAAAACAGGAGCAAAGAAAAATGGAAAAACGGCAGAACATATTAAATTCATTATAAGTGAAGGGCTAGCACCGGAGAAAGGAGCCCCTCGGAGGGAGTTCCTTCTATGCGTGCCACGCGCGGCCAACGAAGAGACTAGGAAGAGGAAAAACTTACACACATACATTCACACGCAAACACACACACACACACACACACACACACACACACACACACACACACACACACACACACACACACACACACACACACACACACACACATTTGAATAATGTCAGAATTGATGCAATGAAAACCAAGTGCAATAGAATAAGCTCTTTCTTCCTTCCTTCGAACTAGAGATAATATCATCATTTTCCAAATCTTTCTTCCATTGTTGTGTTGCGAGAGAAAGAGGAGGAGAAGGAGAGATGGTGTGTTGCAGTGACAAAACTTTACTAATAAAAAAAACCGACTCAACAAAAAAAAAGAAACCTGTATTGCACTCTAGCTCTGTGTTTATGGAATTTTGTGTACGGAATATGTTATACGTTCAGATATATCGAGTTTTTGATTTGGGGCGTTTTTTCTTAAAATAATTAAATAATTTAAAAATATGTTATTAATTAAATGGGATAACATTGTCACATCAACTGTGAAAGAAAATAACAAACAAAAATCAAACACATCGCGGCAATGATTGGGTTGATTCGATGAGAAACTGAACACAAGAAGTGCGCATACCGAGCAATGCAGCAGCGGTATGTTACACGAGCACCATGAACTGTAGAGCACCTTCCGGTACTTAGGGCATGTTGTTAGATGCAAGTTAGCGCGACTTTGGGACTGATCGTTACCAGTAGCGTTAAATCGGCGTGGGGAGTTAAATTAATTGTCACGCTTTTGCGTCCCAAAGTAGTGTTGTGCTTAATGAATCGTTTGTAAAGATTAATTCATATGTGTTAAAGATGTGCACCATATGAGAGTGAGTGAGTTGAATTCTTAAAGTTACTGAAACCAGGATTCAAATCTACACCAAGATTGATTTTTTTAATTACCACTCTTTTTTCATTCAGCTCTGTCTGTGCCGACTAGTGAGTCGCTCTCTTTGGATTCATATCACTCACTCTCTACACCTGCTAAAACCAGTACTAGTTGAGTGAATGATATGAATCCGTAAAGTTTGAGGCACCAGACGGTATAGAGAATGAACTATTATAACCCCAATGTATTAATAAAACATATATATTTGTATGATACAGTTTCCAGTATGATACAGTATGATACAGCGTCCACGTTTGCAACAGCATCCATCACATTGGAGAATTTACAGTAGTTTAGAAGTTGCAGAATCTTTAGAGATTCAAGAATCTATTTAGATTCATTAATTTTCAAAGATTGATGAATTGCAACATTCATGAGTCGCAATATTTGGGCTGCAGAATCAAAGATTCATTTTGCAATTTGATTCGTATTTATGAATCTGATTCACACAGAGACCCATCTCTATTCGAATGATGTAATTTACTTTAAATGTGTTGCCAGTCACTTCGAAGAGTGAATTCGTAAATGAGTTAAATACACTCTTAATATTTAATGATAAAATTTTACTCTACTTATTGACTCAATGTGCATATCACTAAAAATGGCCAAAGAGTGCATTTAAGCAGCGCAATGGAAATGGGAATTTCGAACCAATTAAAGAGATTTATAACCAACGTTGTTTACCTAATCAACTAGACTAGATTTGTTTAATGATCAGCACTAAGCCACTAAATGAAGTAAAGGGTTAAGTAACCTGCTGTCGCAACAATTTGATCAGCAAGCAGTAAATTCACAGATGCGATAACTCACCCATCTGATTGGATCGACTCTGATCTACCGGCCGTGTTTACCTAAGCAGTGCCTGCTTGTAACGCCGGGTACAACAAAACAAGCAACTTGGCTCATAAGTGTAAAGAATATGAATGCAACATACTAGCACATTCCATTGGCGTACTAACACCAAACACTCGGGTTTTTGGCACAAGGAAGTGTTCTTTCCTGAAATTTCTCGTACTCCCACAGCTTATTTGTATTCGTTCACTGCATTTGACGGCCTGTTGTCCGTCCCACTTGTACCCAATTAAGATCAATTGACCATTGGTGTCAATTAAATTGGCGCCACCCCAAAAACAAAAGGCCGCTCGTGCAATGTGACTCCCTCAGCAGTACCTCCCCGGTTCTCACGGAAGGTCTGCCCTGCCTGTAGAGAGCTAATGGGGCTGGGGATCGTTCAGAGAATATCGCTGCAACCAACTACCAGCTCACGCAGGAATGGGAATTCGTATATATGACTGCCTATCAGCATCTTTTCCCGTTTAAACGGCATATGTTCCTTCACAGGGAAGGTTCACAGGATCTTCTCATAGAGTGTGATCGAGTGGAAAGGTCGTTCAAATAGTCAATTTAAGCGAACTTAAGTGTGGAAAGTGTTGGTAAAATAAATGCATATTTATCGAATATGTATGCAGTGGTTTAGATTTAGATTCCGATTTCCAGTGCGAGCAAGAGGACAGTAAAAATGGAGTGAACCGAAAATAATCTGTAAATATTCCTGCTTCGAAATCAACCTATACTTTGTGCTTGGTAAGACACATTTAGTGAGTTAAACGAAGCTTAATTTATTATCACATTACACGGGAAAGCAGCAAACGTGGAGTGAATAAATGGAATTTTGTAACAAAGAATCAAAGGATCGTGGTTAGTATAGTGGTAAGATTGTTGCTTTCCTACGTGAAAGTGTTGTAAGTAAATAATGAACAAATATTGTACTTTTTTTTATATAACAGCTCTACACATCTTTAAAATAATTGCTGGTTTGTACTCCAACTTTCAGCTGCATTTTTTTACAGGTAGTTCACCAAATTGCCAAATTGCCAAATTGCCAAATACCAAAGTTCAACATATTCAAACGATCAACTATCAACAAACCGTTTGCCATCGAAAAAGCTGTCTGCCCATGCTCATTCAAATGTATTTACACTTGTTTCGTTCATTTTCCCTCACAAACACACAGATACCGTACATCGAGATCGAGTTCCGCGATGCGCCGAAGAAGCGCATCAAGCGCAACCTCTCGCTCAACTGTGACGAGAATGCGAACGAGACGCGCTGCTGCCGGTACCCGCTGACGGTGGACTTTGAGAAGTTTGGCTGGGATTGGATCATTGCGCCGAAGCGCTACGAAGCGTGGTACTGTGCCGGTGAGTGCATGATCAGCTTCCTGCCCAAGTACGAACACACGCACGTGATGCAGCTCAGCACCTCGGCCATACCGTGCTGCTCGCCGAAGAAGATGAACTCGATCCGGCTGCTGTACTTTGACATGAGCTACAACGTGATCTACAGCACCATACCGAACATGGTGGTGGAAAAGTGCAGTTGTTCCTGAGCTCTTCGGTGCTTACAAATGAGACCCGGAAATTGGACGCGAAAGGAGGTGAACATGATGTGACAAGAGTATGCAGTTGTAGGCAAAAGGACAAACCATGAACATGATTACAGAAATGGGCACATTGGCGGAAAAGATGAAAGAAGTAAGTAACAAATAATGTTGGGGGCTAAAATAATTAGTGTAAAGTACAACAAAATAACGATACAAAACAACAAGAAAAAAACATAAATAGAAAACAACTGTTATAAACAAACAAACGAAACAAAAACGATAAAAACACACACACATAACACAAAACAAAAGAAACAGACAATCACGGCGCAAAACAAACGGGGATAGAGTAAGGAACAAAATTAAAGAAAAAAAAATCAAAACATTGCTACTAAAAATTCGCTTAAAAAGGAAGATGGTAGAGAAAACAGGAAACGTTTTGTTTTTGTCTTTCAAATCTACTTCTACAACGAGTCTGAGAAAAGTCGGTAACATTTTGGAGCTTAACTAAAAATTAGTCTAGATCGACTTAGCCAGTTAGTAAGGGTAGCGGAATTATAAAACACATTATCACATAGGCATCACTAAATTTTAGGCAATTGCAAACCAAAAAAAAGTGCAAAATCAAAAATCTTAAAACACATTATAAGATGTAAAGGCTTCGCTTGCAGTGTAGTTAACCTAATAATATTGTATGGCTAATTGGTTGGGATCAGTGGCTAACATGCTAAATTTAAAACAAAAAGACAGAAAGTAGTGTGGCAGTGCGAAAGAGAAAAGTGCGATAGGAAAAGAGCAGAGAAAGCAAGATACATAATAAGTGTGTGTGGCGTTTGTTTTTTGGCTTCGATAGATTTGACGTACGAGAAAAACCAGTATACGACGCGAACGGGCTAACCAGTTATAATACGTAGCAAACAAGAGAAAACAAAATGGAAATGATACAATATGTGATAACTAGTAAGCGGATACAATAGAATGTATATGGGTTCTTGGAATCGGTTCGGTAGTGACAGCGCAACCGCTTTGCAGTTGACGATGCAAATTTTAGCTTGATTGAGCAAAATAAAAATCATTTTTCCATTGCGATATTTTCGCCCACAAACCGCCCTTCGATTTCGACGCGTAGTTTCGTACTAACAGCTCTCTACCCACAGTTGACAAACATTTGATCAATTTGAACATTTTAGTTAGGCTATATTAAATAGTTTATTAAACACTTACACATTACAGTTGTTCTTTTTTCTAAACAGGTATAATACGTGTCCAAAAATATCAGTTTCTTTTCCGGTTTCTTTTTTTTGGTTAAATGACTAATTGAGCAATGAGTTAAAGAGAAGGATTAATATCACGTTTGATTGTAGATGATGTGTATAACAGTTTCGATAACAGTCGATTTAATTGAAATTCTTTCTCATCGAGGCACAGAAAGCATTGCCGTGTTTCTTGCACTGCCATATCACTCTCACGGGTTGCTCTCCTGATGGCTAAGCCGTGCCTCGCACAGCCGCTTCACGTGCATCTGTCCGAGCAGTTCCGCCTGGCGAAGAATTTTCCGTATGTCCCCTGTGCGCTGGTGCCGGTTCGCTAGCAAATAGGCCGCCTTGAGCTGTCCCGATACGATGTAGCAGTGAATGCGCACCGCCACCGAGCTGGCCCGATTGATCAGCGTCTCGAGGGCGACCTTCGTGTTCACACCGGTACCGTGCCGGCTAATGGCCACGTCCACGGAAACGCGCACGATTTCGTCGCAGATCGCCGATACGGCCGGTTCGGTTGCTGCGCTCGTCGTGCTGCTGCTGCACTCGTTGCTCACGATCGCGTCCAGCAGTTTGCCGACGTCTTCAATTTTGCCATGGTTGATGAAATACTTTGCCGTCAGCGCGTACACTCGCTGCATGTCGAGATTGTAGTCTTGTATGATTCTGTGGGAAGGTTATGGAAAGCAAAACAGTTTGATCAATGCGTCACACATTTACTATGCCGTTGCAATGAATTTTATTCTGCAATGAATCTTCAAAGTAACTCAATCAATCTAAATCTCCCATTTTTAGAATCAATGAGATTTATGAATCACAAAAGAACGTCGAATTAAATCTTGCAATTATCAGATCGCTTGAAGATCGCGGTAGTTGGACTGATTATCGGTCGTTCATGAGTGATTAGAGGTGTATAAAACAGATTCAGATTCATGAATTCGAATGAATCTTCAAAATGAATCTTTGCATCAAAATTTCAAGCTTTGAGATTAATTAATATTCATGTATCTCTGGCAATTTCTGAACATCTAAAGATTCGTGATTCGCTAACAAAATATGAGTTTTCTTTCTTTTTTCTAAAGTTTCTTCCTTTTTTGTATCGGAATCGGCTCCGGAGTCAACTCCGGAATCGGCTCCGAAATCGGCTCCGGAATCGGCGCCGGAATTGATTCCGAACACGGGATTGGAATCGGGTAGGACCGATTCCGAGCTCCCACCACTAGTAGGATCGTCTACTAGTCTACTTCTATAATCATCCCATATTGATAAAGTCCAAAACGACATAGAGCAAAAAAGTAATCAGTAGGTAAGTTGCGAAAAATAAAAACTAACCAATATAATAAATTTCTGAAGAAGGCGAACAGTATGTATAAATAAGTACAACTCCTACTACAACTACTGCTACGTAATGGTTGACCTATGATTTTTGTGTGAGCTAGCCTACTCCTTCGACGATCACATCTACATGTGTGAGGGATACTGCCAATTTTACTGTCGCAGATATTCATGAACACTTGGAGATTCCATTGAAGTCTCTTATTGGTAATCAAAGAATCTTTACGAAAGAATCAGAAAGAATCACAACACAAGGAATGATTCGTTGATAATGCATTTGGTACAATATCATTATGGAGCTACGTCTAGTGTTGGGCTTCACGAATCTTTCGTTGATATTCATTCATATGAATCTTGAGTGATGATCGACTCAAGATCTCATTACTCTTCATCGGATCTCGAAACGACTCTTCAAAGGTTCAAGAATCTCTAAAGATTCATCAATCTCCAAGGATTCATTTATCTCAAAAATTCATGAATCTTGAAGGATTCATGAATCTCGATAGATAAATGAATCTCGATAGACAAATGAATCTTCAAAGATTCATGAATCTAAAAGATTCATAAATCCATTAAAATTCATATACCTACCTGGTATACATATACCAGGGATTCATGAATTTTTAGAGATGTATGATGTTCAAAATATTGAATTTGCGCGATCCTTCCTAACAACATGCCCTTCGTGGATTCAAGCCAACCGTCTCCCCGTAGCAAATTTTAGGAATTTTTCGAAATTCATGAATCTTTCGAGATTCATGAATCTTTGCAACCGAGAATTAGATTCATTAATCATTTCAAAGATTCTGTAATATTCATGAATCTTAACTAGATTTACTCAACACTAGCTACCACATGAGGATGAGTGTCTGATATGATCAAAGATGTTAAAAGTGAAAATAAGAGCAAACATAAAAGTGCACATTAGCATTGCGGCCTTTTCGGACCGTTCCTCCGGAATAAAAAAAAGTGCACATTAAATAACCAAATAAATGAATACAAATGAACATAAATGAATTAAAGCGGATTCTCGTGCAACATATCTCGAGAGCAGCTAAAATGAATCAGAAAGGTTCGAGATCGATCATCAAGGAAAATTTGAGATTAATCGATCATCAGGAAACCTACCCACATCTACACGTGTGATATTATAGCTATATACTTGAACCTTTAATAATTCATAAATGTTTTGAGTTTTGATTCGCGATTAGAATTACTTCTCATTGAAGATCAATATAAATGAATCGTTACGAAGACTGCATGAAACACAACACCAGCCACCATGTTGAACATACCTGTACGACAGACCGAAAGCTTCCTCCACGTTCTGGCCACACACAAGCGTCAGGATGGCTAGCTGCAGCTTATCATGGCTGCCACCAAAGAGCGTTGGTAGTTGGGAAGCTTCACGAAAAATCTGCTATCAAATATTAAACCATTACACCACCAACGTACTTCGCCATCAGTCCTGTCAGCGTGCACAGGTACACCTACCTTTGGCAGAAGGGCAACCGTTTGGCGGCCTTTCGCTTCACAGGTGGCCAAAAATTTGGTCACATCGAGCTGCAGCAGAATGGTGTTGATGTGATTGTTTAACTCCTTCGGATCTAGCTTCATCAGCAGAGAATGGTGGGTTTCGATCGCTGTGCCGGTGCTGTTCAGCCGTACCTCTTGCCAGTTGCACAGTTCCAGCTCATTCTGCATGTGAAATAATAAATGGAATTTAGTTGTGTTGTGCAACTAAACCAATCAAACACTATCAAGACCGATGCTTACCTGCAAATGGGTGACACTGGTTTTGAGATGATGCTCGGCGGCCTGCAGATCGGCAAACGTGCGACAGCCCGTGGTGTAGAAGCGCACGCACGTCATGCTCGCCCGTATCGGATCCTTCAGCAGCAGCTGCAAGCTGTACAGGCTGTTCAGCATGTCGTTCGTCTCGAGATAGCGGCAAGCGTACCGGATGTACTCGCGCCACTCTAGCAGCGTATCGTCAATGTCCGACAGCCGCTGCACGATCGTCTCCAGCTCGCCGTGCTGCAGGTACGGCAGCAGCACCGTCTGCAGAAACACATCCGGTTCAACGCGCTGCGCAAGGATGTAGCGCAGTGCAGCTACCTCCGTCTGAGCGTAGCGCATCAGAAACTGTACCACGCTTGCGTGCGACCCGTACGCCAGCAGGTAATGCATGGATTCTTCAAACAGCCGGCTGCACATCACAATGGATGCCGCGTCGTGGCGCGCGAGCCGTTCCGCATTCGGACCGGGCACGTCCCCGTCGAACTCACCCTGGCACACGTTGCGCAGGTTGGCCAGCGTGCTCAGTATGTTTAGGGCCGGTTCGTGCGCTGCGCCAACAGCGCCACTGCCCGCGGACGCGTGCCGAGCGGCATTAACCCTTGCCGTGACGCGCTCCGACGGTGCGCCAAGACGCGCCGTGTACGCCAGCGCGTAAACAATCTCGTTCAGCAGTGGCGGACAGCGAGCGGGACGCTTGACGATCTGTACGACCGTTGAGATGCCCACCCGCGGTGCCTCGATCATGCGCAGCACCGCTTCACACTCCGCCTCGCTGGCAACGCGTGGCAGACAGTGGGAGAACTTTTCGCGCGCCGTCTCGTAGCAGCCCGCCCGCAGACAGGCCATACCCCAGGCGGCCATCACACCGTTGAGCGAGAAGCCACACTTGAGCGACAGTTCTAGGGCGAGCGTCCACTTTTCCGCCTTCACGAGCGCATCGCGCAGTTTGCGCAAGCTGCCATGGTTGCTCATCGAGGGGGCGTCCAGCAGCAGCGACTCGCAGTTGTCGTGCACGATCGAGAGAATGATCTCGGCGTGTTCCTTCATCTTCTCGACCTCGGCGCCGCCACCGCGCACCTTCACGCCGAGCGTCAGGTTGAGCAGCATGCGCGCGACCAGTGCATAGTCGATCTCGGGATTCGGCACGCCGGGATGCAGCGGGCGCAGCAACGCCTCCAGCTTGGCACAGTGGTACAGCAGGAAGCTGGCCATCTCTTCGTTCGGTGTGTGCAGGTTGCAGATTGCCAGACACTGGCTCGTGGACGGTGCGTACTCGTAGCTGTACTCGTCGCGAATCACATTGTCATACCGTTCGTTGCCGGTCAGCTGCCACTCGTACTGGCTGCCGGTATCGGAGGTGCGCGATTGCGATACGGCGGCCGATGGCGCTGCTGCTGCTGCTGCCGCCACTGCCGACGTGTCTTTCGTACCCGCCAAATTGCGCCAACAGTCGTCACATACGCGCACGGCAACGTCCTCGTAAAAGCTTTGTAGGCGCAGCTTGCGCTTCGAGCACGAGTGGCACACGACACGACCGCACCGCCGGCAGTGGTGACGACGGTTTAGCATCGAAAAAGTGCGCCGACAGCACATGCAGTGCAGCGCCTCCTCGTCCTTCACCCACCGATCGCGACCGGGAATGTCTTTCGGCATCACGAACGGTTGTCCCACTTCGCTCAGCGAATCGTAGCTCGACACGCGGCTGACCGGACCATCGGGCAGCGTGTCGGCCGGGCCCACCATATCTGGGAATACTTTGTACTCGAGCGCTTTGCCGGCGTACACGCGCAACAGACAGTCGACGCACTCGTGGCTGATGAACAGCCCATCGTGCACGGGATAGTGGCGCAGTACGGTGCTCGTTTGCAGTTGCTGCTCCCGCTCCGCCCCACTCCGAACGGCGTCGTGCAGGTCGCGAATGTACTCCCGGTGCTCGTAGCAGTGCGCGCAGACGTCCGCCACCAGCAGCCCCCGGATGGAGCGCATCACACCGGCCAACAGCTCCAGCCGCGAGTTCATCAAGCACTGCTCTACGATCAGCAACGGCCGGCTGGCCAAATTCCACAGTCCCTCGTACTCGTCGTGCGACAGATGTTCGAATATTTTTAACGACAGTTGATACTTTTGGTACAGCGGCTTGGTGGCGGTGTTGCGCTGCAGATAGCCCAGCATGTAGCTGACGACCGGCACGCTGCGGATGTTGAGAATGATCGTTTCATACAGCTTCACCACGGCCTCGACCGACATCGTTTCAATGATTCGAAACAGTAGCGCAATCGGGGGCTCACTGTCCGGCTCCAGACTCGTCGTCGTCGGGATCACCGCCACGGTCGATGCGGCCGACAGCTTGTGCACCGCGTACATGAACATCTCCAGCTCCCGCTCGGCCTCGATCGGGTGCAGCTTGATCCAGTCGGCACACACCTGCAGCTCGCCCAGCTCGATCAGCTGATGCAGGACGGTGCTTTTGTTTTCGGCGGAAAACTTCCTCGCCCTTTGCCAACCTGCCCCCTCGGCACCACCTTCGTCCGGTGACGCCAGTTGAAGAATGGTGCCCACGCGCAGATACGTTCGCAGCTCGTTCGCTGTTTGCTGCAGCTTGTGGCGTGTTGCCGGCACAATCGTGCACTGCCGGAGGGTGACATTTTTGGCAACTGCCGTCAGCAGATGCTCGGAAGCACTGATCCACTCGTTCGCCACCGTGTACTGGTCAACGTTCGCGAGTAAAGCCTGCGCTTTCTGCTCCATCGGAACGTCATCCTCGTTTGGAGGCAATTTTGACCGAATGTGGTCGTTGTCTTCCTGGGGCTGTAGCATGCAGCACGGTCGATTGCTGTCCAGGGAAAAGGGATTGCATGTCTGCTTAGCATTGGTTTTACTCGTGCGATTGTGACTGCAGCCAAACGGGAGGTCCGTTTGCTGACCCGGCGCATTCATGAGCTTGCTGTAATTTCCGACCAGCGACTTGTTTGTCGAAGCTTCCGCACCGTTGATTTGAATCGCACACAACTGACACAAGAGCTCGCTTTTGCTTGCAATGTATTCCCACAGGGCAGGAGCATCGTGTAGCATCGGTTTGATTTCCTCGCCCGGGCCGAGCAGCCGCTTGCCAAGCGATTGGACCAGATTGATGCCCAGCATGCTGGCCATTTGATCCATGGTGGCGAACGCTACATCCTTTGCGAACAACCGTTCCAACATCAACGTCTGTGCGTCCGTTTGCATGAGTTCGTTAAGGTTGGTAGTAAGCGGCTCATCGCCAGCTCGCCGATCGGTTCCAGTGGAAAGCAGCGATTGTAATAGCTTTGTCAAATGTTCCAAATAAAGCTTCACTTTGGCCAACGATGCAGAGCCACCGCCGCCACACGAGTCCGCCAGCAGTGCGTACGATCGTTCCGGATCATCGGCCGGCGGGTGTAGCAACTCGTCCGTCCGCTCGACCATACCGTGGAAGCGAGCACGCCTCTTCAACACCAACCCATTCTCAACCGCATCCAGCGGGCACACTTCGCGCGACAGCAGCTCCGCAATGGTGAGCCGGCAGGCGCTTGCGCGTGCCGTTTTGTGCGCAAGCTGCAGCGTGTCAATAATGTTCCCGAAGAAGGATACGTAATTTCCGCCCAGCTGGGCCGTTTCCCCTCCATGGCCGGCAATGCTGCTCGACATCATGCCGGTGGATCGGTGGCAGGCGTCCGTTGTTTGGTGTGCGTTTTTCAGCACAAAATTGTAGATCGCCAGGTTTAGCTCGTAGCTGAAGGGTAAGTTCAGCACGGCGTCAACGATCTGGCTGAGGTGCAGATTGGCCCCGGTCAGACCGTTCAGGAAAGGGTACCGAGCGACGAACCGATCCAGCGGGACCGGGACGCTCGCATCGGTGCCCGGCTGCACCGGTTGCGACTTCAGAAACGTTTCGATCGTGCTGAGCACTTTGGAAATCTCGAACCCCATGGCCGTTTTGCTGCGTATGTCGTCCAGCAGGGCGTCGTTGTTGCTGTCGCTCGACTGTGTGCCGCTGCTGCCGCACGCCGTTTCACGCTTGCGTTCGCTCTTTTTGATCAGCGCGGATAGATCGGCCTTCAGCGCCTGCATCTGTTCAATTCGTTCCACCAGCCGGCCCACCGGCCGGTCCCGTAGACTGTGATTGTCGATAATTTGCTTCGCAAAGGTCATCCTGTCGTTCGTGAGGCACACAATCGCCAGCGTTTCCGGAGTGGCAAACAGTTTGGTGAAGTGTTTTCGGCTCCAGAAACCACCGTCCGTTGCTTTGCGATCGTACGCGAGGCTTTCCGATTTCGGATCGACCGACAGTGAGCCTTGCCGTTGCAGGTCTTTGTTGCTTCCGCCCGAATTGCTCGATCCCGTCGCAGTCAGTGGGTTTCTGTTCGCCCGGCGGGAAGATTTGTGCCTCGGCAGCGTGCCGTAATAGCCGTACCGGTGCCGTTGCCCAACGGCAAAATCGATCGCAGCGATCGATTCAACGCTACGGAACAGCTTCGCATTGCCGGACGCGGACGCTGATTCACACACGGTTTCGGTAATGTGGGTCAGTGTGGTGGGCACTGGCGGCATATCGATGAGTCGGACCGGTTGCGCACAGTTCGCGGGTTCGGTCGGTGGCAAGGTGGCTTCCAGGGAGGGCCGTTCGTCAAACAGCGATAAGCGCCAGCAAACGTCGATGACGAGGTCGAGGAGCGTTTGAAAGCGTCGCTTCAGCGTGTCGTCCGCTTCTTGATAGGCGACGGAGTGTTTTCTCGTAATCATGATGGACTTTATGCTGGACGTTAATGCGCCCAGCAGGTCGGTGCTGCAGAGGAAGGTTCGTCTTTCGGGCAGGTTTGTGTCGTTGCCTATCAGCTCCCCGCGCACGAACAGCATCGTAAAGATGGACTCCATCGCGTGCATGAATGTTTGCATGTCGGTTTCTTTGAACAGACACTTTAGCTGAGCGTCCAGATTGCTGGTGGTGATAAGGGAAGCGGCATCTTGGGACACGCTGGCCACTGCTTCCTCCTCGATTGCCTTGTACAGCACAAACAGTGCCTGCAGCTCAACCAGTGCCATGACGTCATGCGCATTTTCCGCGCCCGATTCTGGTTCACTGGACAGGGCTGTTATCTGTTCGTGCAGCGTCTGGTTCGTTCGCATCACAGCCAGCAGCTTCGCAAAGTCAACCTCGTTCAGGTCGGCTCGGGCCCGCACCATCATGCTCAGTACGGTTGCGTGCTGGGAAAAGTCCTGCGCCGGCAGCAGCGTTTCGTCGAGCTGCAGTGTTTGCTGTATCCGCTGGCAACGCTGCAGCTCGAGCAGGTAGGCGTTGAGGTACGATTTGGCAATCGGCAGGGCACCGACCGTTTCAACCGCGGCGGAAAATGAACCACCGTTTGCTGCGTTTGCCAGTGCCACTTGTTCGATAAAGCGGACATAGTTCGTATGGTGCACATAGAACGATTTGGCGCTGGCTGTGAGCAAGCTGCCGAAAAAGTGTCGCTTTTTGTCGAGCACATCGCTGGCCTGATGCTGCTGCAGCGGCCCCACCAGCTCCGGCATAAGCTGTACCATTAGCTTAACGCTTTTGCGGGAAAACAGTGCCAGCATTAGCTGCTCCATCTCGATCGCTTTACGTTCGAGCGCCCTCAGCAAGAGTGCTTTCAAGTTGCCGATAGCTTTCACAGACATCAGACTGTTGGCAAGAATGTTGTAGCACTTGTTACGGTCCGTTTGCTGCTCGTCGTGCTGCTCAAACGCGTCCAGCACGGCTGCCGTTGCGATCTCGTAGATTGCACTGTTTTTGGCCGATATTTTCGACATGGCCAACAGCTTCAGCAGCTGACAGGTCGGGTATGGGCTGTGGATCATGTTTTTGCGGAAAAACCTGCGACACTGTTCCGACAGCTCGGTACCATCTTCGTAGTCGTCGAGCGTTTTGTAGTACGCGATGATTTCCTGATGCAGAAAAATGAGCAACAGAGCGAATTAGTCATCGCTTGCGGTCGGGTAAGCGACCGGGTTTGAAATATAAATAGAAGCCACTGCTAGGACCTACCTTTGCAATCGAATCCTTCTTGTCCACAAACAACTCCCAGTATTCGTTAAAGTTTTCCATCTTGCGCCAACCACTCGAGGACACACATACACTTCTAACGTAAATAAACGCTTCCCACTGCCGCTGACTGGTTCAACTTCGGTGGATGCCTCAACCTCATCTGAGGCCGCAATCGCAACGGAACCTGCACTTGGTTTGCTTTGGCATCAAAAACAGCTGATATCACAATTGTTTAGTCAGCGTTCTTCTTCTTCTTCTTCGCTTTCCTGGTTCGACAGGTCGTCGGCCCACATACGATGGTCAAGTCTGAGACGATTGTACATGTGTCGAGTAAGTATAATATGTTTAATTGTAAACGGAATTGAACGCAACACTATCGAAAGAAGAAAAATATAAAGCTTCTTTTCGTTTTCCAAAATTTGTTGAAGATTTTAGTTATTGAACTGTTCAGTGTGATGTTATTCTTCCCGCTGTCGGTGTTGATGTTTGTTTACATTTGCAGTGAACGTCAAAAAGTGAGAAAAGTGAGATGAGAATATATGCAATGGTTAAGAACTTACTCGCTTGTTATCGTAATTTAACAACATGAAAAAAAGTAGTTCCTCGAACAAAAAAGGCCTAACATCGCTTCAAATTTGTGATGTCTTAACAAATCATGTAATGCGAATTTTCAATAAATTTCGCATTTTAAAGCTTTTGTAAACAAAATCTTCTATTGTCGAAACATCACCATTGCTAGGAATTCAGAACGTGAAATTGATTCTTTGGCGATGTTTTCGCTCCTCTTTCGAAAGCAAAGGACAAGCAAATAGTCAACATAGGTAAATGCTTCCCTTCCATTTCTATTTGCAAGTGCAAAAGCGCCGTTGGGAAATTTGAAAACCACGAAACGAAAAACACCCTGTCCGAAAACGAAGGGTTGGCGGAAGTTGTCGGATCAAAATTGGCCGCTGTCAAACCGCGAGCCGAAAAACAGGCCGTTTGTCGACACGGGAGCTTCATGCGGCCGCGGCACAACCGCAGCACGTTCGGCATTCGTATCGGCAGCTGTCAAACAGCCGTAAACCGGCCCGCTAGGCAAAACTGGTTTTCACGAGCTCGCCAACGCTCCAAAGCGGTGCGATTTTCCCTCGCTAGTGAGCGTTTTTGAAAGACGTTGCGAGGGTTTTTGAGGGTTCAAGGTGGCCGCTAAAAAGTTCGCGCTGGTGCGCGATTGTGTTGGTGGACAAAATTAAATGGCCAAAACAATAAATACACACCACCCTTCCCTCCATCTCTCTCTCATTGCCATATTTACATTTCCGCTCCGCCGTCTCACACTATTGCATCAGCTGTTACTGTTGTGGTCTATTATGTACAGTCTTCAATCGCTGGTGGCTTTGAGTCGCTGGGGAATCGGGGATGGCCGGTAGAGCACTTTAAATGGTGCTTTTATAAATGTATTTATTCCGTGCCGATTCTGACGAGGGCATTCGTGAGCCATGCCGATTGATGGTTATCAAACAAGCGTAAAGGTGAAGGTGTAACTCAAATAATTAAAATAAAAATTGATCACATTCATGTCATTTTCATGTCATTTTGATCATGTTCATTTCATGATCATCATTCTTCACTTCATATGTGAAAGTAATAGGGCAACTGTACAGTCTGTTTCCGAGTTACGCGGTTTCTGCGTTCCCGACGAATCTGCGTAATTCGAATATCCGCGTATGTCGAATTTCACGTTTTTTGACTAAAATACTATTGACTATTGAGTACCAGTTTTTGGCAGGCTAGTACAGCAGTTGAACAAAAACTGTTGATACACCTACGTTTTTTTTATAATAAATTTTCATGGAAGTGATATTATTTTGGTTGATAAAATATCATAATACGTTATACTATTTTTTATTTGCCGTTTTAAAGCTCTTTTGACAAATATTCGTGAAAATGCAAGCCGAACATCAAGAGGATGGTGATGCCAATACCCAAGTGCCCCAAAACCACTAAACGACCACTAAACGGGCTCTAAACAACTCAAGCTCTCAACCTAAACGGAATATAAAACCACTTCATTTAGCAGACGGCGAGCTTCCACACTTGGGGAGCTTTCACATTCCCTCTGTACTGTTGTATGATTTCGCATTGAAGTTATGCATTGCTAGACTAGAACGCCGATACGATTGTTTATATACTAAATTCTTATGTAAATCAACGGAACTTAAGTAAGTGAGATTTGAGTAATGGTCGTTGGTGTTGATACCCACGTATCTGACCACACGATCAGTGATACAGATTTTTACTCTAAATGTTTGAAGGGTATATAGGCCATGGTTGGATTATGTTAGGCCAAACACATTGCAAGAAAAGGACAAAAATATAATGATGAGTTGTAATACGCCATCTATTGAGCAAAACAATGAAACTATGGAGCTTTTGTTTTTTTTTCTATGGTTATTCGATTTTCCAGTCGTTTAAGTTTAATCTGTGGCGCTTGGGTAGGCCGTACATCACGTCGCTCCGAAGCATCTTCTAGATAAGATAATTTTGTTCTAATATAATAATTTTGTTATAATGGTTTGCCAAAAGAAAAATAAAACATTCTTGATGCATGGTGTATGTTTGTCGAGACCAGTTGCTGAAGACCGGACACATGCGATACCAAAAGGATGATTAAATACGACATACTTTACGGTACTATCCGCAGAATCGCCAGCGAGCTGGAAGGCTGGATCAGGTTGAGCTGCATCTGTTGTAAATCGGAGATAGACGAAGACGGACAAGAAGCAGGTCTAGGCATAACGCCATGGAGAATGGTTGACTTAGGCAGCGGTAATCGCTGATGCGGGTGTGCGTGCGTTTTCTTAAAATGTATGGAATTTGACACCCGCAGCGCGTGACAGTTTGCAACCGCATGCGTCAGAATCAAACAATTTTGATTATTCCGCACGCACGCCCGCACGTCCGCAGTAGCGATTACCGCTGCCTTACTGTACCTATGGAGCATATTGGCGCGTACATTCTTTTGTGTCGATATGCATTCAGGGTTTCAAGGGCGTGTGAATATACCGATGTATTCCCATTCACCTACAATACTGGTGCACCAAAATCTGCCATAAGCGGATGCCTAAAAACAAACGCTAACTTTGAAACGAGCACTGCAGGCAAGTAAAGGCAGGGTAGAGAAAATGAGCGAGATGCAGCGATATTCGAACGTCAAAAACGCTTGCCATGCTGTACGGGTGCGCACATTGACAGCTAACGTTAACCTTAAAAAAATCATTGTGGGATCCTGCTCCGCACGAAAACGTGGTTTCGTGAAGGAAACAAAATATTTATCCGTGCTAAAGTCCGTGCTCACCAGCTTCGACCAGCTCTATTAGCCGCGTGGCACGCAGTTTTACGATACACGATAAGCGCCAGCCTGCGACCGATCATGGAATACGGTGCATTAGCCTAGCGCCCGGCTTGGTTAGTACGGTGTGGAAACAGTGTGCTCCGTGTGCGGACGAGGTACGGCAGCAGTGTTGCTCTCCGCCTGTCTGCCTGGCAGGAGGAAGAAGCAGGCCTGAGCACGATGGCACATGTGGTGCACGGTCGGTGTGTGTAGTGTAGTGTGGGGTGCTGCCGACCAAGTCTAGCTAAATCTAGCAAGGACATCGGATCATATGCGCGTACTGCGGGTTGGGACTGTACGGTTTGTGCGTGTGTGTGTGTGTGTGTCGTATGTGTGACGGTGTGTTCAGTGAGAGAGGCTTCTGTGCTAGCTCATTACTCCCTATACGGAATTCGGAGCACATGATAGAAAGGAAGCGCCTTCCGGATAGTGTTTCACTGGTACAGACAGGTGCGAAAACCTTTGCTGTATGATCAGACAGTGGTAAACGGTGGTGGTGTTGCTAACTTTACCTTTCCAAACCGCTGCCCAGTCGGTTGCGCCGCATGCAGAGGGAATCGCGTGTCCCGCATGTTCCGGAACTCGCCCTGTGCACGGTACGCCGATAACGTTTGCGGCGCCACGCCGGTGAGGAAGAGAGCAACCCCCGGAGCGCGTCCGATAATCGGCAGGTGGAGGAAACGGAACTGAAACGTGTAGCCAGAGCGCACCGTCTTCGTGGTTGTCGTCGTCTTGGTCGTCATCGTCGCCGCCGCCGCCGCCGCCGCTGTCGTGCTTCTCACGAGGGTTACGCGGTTCAGTCTGCTGCCGCACGGTGTGTGGTGGTCGCGAGACTTTGCCTCTGTGTATGGTAGCATATATTATGTCATCAGGTTACACACGACCAATACACACACGCGTAGTGTTTGCACGGGCACACGGTGATAAATATATTTGCCATTTTGGTGCGGGATTTTTTCGGAGTGTAATTTCGGGACACGTTGAAAAGCGCCTGTGGCCAACGATCGCCATAAGACTAGTGGGTCGTTTCCATTGAATTGTGGCGGATTCGCTCAAATCCGCTCGATTGTGGATCAGAATTTTCAAGTCAATTTTACAGCCACATTCCCTACCCCTTTGGCCGTGTATCGGTCGTACAGGCGGGTGTGTAGGATGCATGTTGATTTTGGTGCTCCCGAAATAAAGTAAAAAATGTGTGCTTTCGAATTTTGATCTACGTGTGTACGACGACGGTGTGCGCTACACGAGGTATTCGAGAACGTCAATACGCGTTCTCGCTCTCGCACGTGTTATCGAGGAGCAGTTCGCGTTCCCTCTCGCTCGCATCGCTGTGCACAGGGCCCAGAGCCGGACCTTTCGTGCGAGAGAAACATTATTCTATTTCGTTCGCGCATTGTCTCTTTCTCTCGCTCTGCATCGCACACTGGTAAGAGCGCCGACTGCGAAAAAGTGCTCGTGATCCAAGGGCTGCTACGGTGTGGTAAAATTTTGGGTGTGTATGTGTGCGTGTGTGTGTATGTGTTGTGTTGTGCACGGTCCTTCGCCCAGCAGTGTCGGGGTCGGTTTGGTCGGTGTAGTATCCCTTTTCGAGCTGACACCCAGTGTCCGCAGCGTGAAGCAACGTGCTCTCGGATTTGGACAAATGGAATGCCTTTTTCTCACACGCTTTTATGATTTTTGCTTCTCCATCCACACAGTGACGGCGAAGAAGTGGCAGGGGTGAACGGCGCCGGGGGTGTTGGCCGGTAAAGTTGTTTTCTTTTTGAACATTTTGGTTTTTATTTTTTGGGCAATTATTTTGTGATTGTGACCACCCGAATTTGCGGTGTGCGAAGAAGAAGAAGCAGAACGGCGTGCTAACCGGAAGCTGAGCTTTTTGTGAAAGGAAGCGCAAGTTTTACACACACAGACACGGCAGCGCGCGCTTGGGGCACTTGGGTCGCGTTGCGCCGAGCGGGTTTGTTCGAAGTTCTGTGCGTTGTGTGTGCGTTTATTTTTATTCATTTACAAACTGAGAGTTTTTGTGTGGAAGCAAAAGATACGCGAAAACTCGTCACGTCAAAACTCGAAGCTTGCGCGATCCACCTAAAGAGAGCCGTTTCCGCTAATCGGAAAATAATTGCAGCGAGCGAAAGCAATGGCATCAACACAGGTATCACATGGAACCAGTGTTAGCAACGCAGCAAATAACAACAACAACAACAACAACAATACCAACAGCAGCAACAACAACAACAACAACAACAACAACAACAACAACAACAACAATAATTCTAGCTCTTCGTACGCCAACGTGTTGTTGAATCTGAAGGAGCAGCAGGGCAAAGACGTTTCGCATCAAGCCGACAACAACAAGGAAAACATTGGCAGTGAGCGACCGGGCAGTGGTGCACCTCCGAACAGTAGCAGCAGCAAAGGCAAATCGGTGGCAGGCAAAGAGTCGGTAACGCTCGGTACGGCCACGGCCCACAACCCCACAAACACTGCCGCGACCGGAACGGCGGCCACTAGCACCGCACCGATGGCAGACGAGGCGAAGGTTCCGCTCAGCAATGAGCTGGATGTGAAAAACAACACGCCCGACGAGCTGGAAGACGATGCCAACTTTGTCCCAGTGGTGTCGCATCACAAGCGCGATCGTAAGGCAAAGGCGGCGGCTGCCGCTGCTGCCGCCGCCGCTGCCGGCGCTTCAACGCCACATGGTGGCCCGAAATCGTCCGGAGAAAAACAGTCAGCCGCTGGAGCTGCTAGGGGGTCTGGCAGGCGCCCGGCGGCTCCAGGAACGCAAACGCACGCAGGCAAGCAGGGCAAGCTCTCACACGAACGTGGTGGAGGACCGGACGAGAAGGGCGGATCGTACCGGAAAGATTTCGGTAAACGAAAGTCGAGCGATCGCAGTCGCAATCTCGCGAATGCGGCCGGCGAATCAGCAAAGGACGAGAAGCTGCACGATGCCACGGCGGAAGGTGGTAGTGCCGGCGGTGCCAGCAGCACCAGCGGAGCACCCGGAAAGCAGCTACAGCAAGCGGCAGCTCCCGGTGGTGCTGTGGCCGGTCCGGCAGGCTCACCATCGGACGAGGAAGACCGAGGCAAGGAGGATGCGAAGAAGTTTGTTGAAGCGCCACTGCCAAAGGTGAACGCATGGAAGGTAGGTGGTTGTCGCTTTCGCTTTTATAAGAATGTTCCATCGTGTGTGTTGGCGCACTATCTGCATGGAGGGTGTTTAATGTTATTAATGATGTTTGTTGCACCCCTTTCTCTTGGCGCAGGTCACCCCGTCCATAGAACCGGCTCCGATTCCAGCGAACGATACACGTGCCCAGACCAAGTCCAACACAGCCAAGGTAGCGCCAGCAGCGGCGCCCAGCTCGGCGGCTGCCGCTGCTGCACCTGCCGTCCCAAGCCCTGCCAGCGCGGTTGCAGCTGTGGAAAAATCGGATGTTTCAAGCGCAACTGGATCGAATGAAAAGCGGAATGTACAGCCGAAACAGCCAACCAAAGCTCAAGGTAAACCAAGGCCACACCAAGTCGAGGGCGTTAGGGCTCGTTTACACATTGCTGATAACGGGCTGATCGCTGATTTGCAAAACTGCAAACCAGCTAATGTGGATGAATGATGAAGTAATAGCAATTTTGTTTTCTATTTCGTTGTAAATATTACACAGGAAATGGCAACCAGAAAGCAATGCCCAACGACCCGAACGGTAGCAAGCCAGCTGCTCCGGCCGGTGGAAAGTCTGATAAAAAACGTAACAACGCAAAGGTGGGTTTCGGATTGTGCTGCTAAACGTTGGGCGGGGGTTATTTTTATGTTTTATTGATTGCTTAAAATTTATCGTCTCCCCCAGGCTGCAGATTTCACAGCGAACAGTGGAGACTGGCCAACACTGGGCGAGAAAAAGAACACCCCAGCCGACGGTCCCAAGAAGGGTGGATCGTCCGAAGCGAGCGCAGAAAAGCAAAACGCTGCTTCGAAAACAACAGGCTCAGCAGTTTCGTCCACATCGACGGCCGGGGTACAGCCAAAATCGTCAGAACCGATGAATGCTCCACCAGCGCAATCGTCGTCGTCGTCGCCGAAGAAGCACCAGCAGCCCGCGGATGTCCCAGTTCCTGAAAGCGGTCCAAGTACCTCGAAGAGCACCTCCTCGACGAACACTAGCAACAACAGCGCCGTCGTTAAAGATAATGCTACCAAAACAGCGGATGGAACATCCGCACGTGCTTCTACTGCCCGCGCTAATAATCAAACCGGTCCGAAATCGACCAACGAAGAGGGAGGAAAGAACGCTGCGGCACCATCCTCAACTGCTGCTGCTGCTGCTCCACCGAAACAACCTGCAACGGCACCCAGCACGACGTCGAAACAGGCCAACTCGGATGGAGCTACTACTGATACCGCCGCCTCGGAGCAAGCGACGGCCACCACTTCACAGAGCCGACCGCACAGCCGAGGCCGTGGAACGGCAGCTGAAGGCGAGGTAAATGGGTCGGCCGCTTCCGCTAGCAACAACACGCGCAAGGGCCCGAAACCGAAGTGGGTTCCGCTGGAAATAGAGCTGCCGAAGGCTCGCGAAAGACGTGCGCGAACGCCCCGGCACCGGCGGTACGACGACTACGAAGAGAGCGGTTGGCATCAGCATCAGGATTCGTCGACCGGGGGACAGCAGTCAGCCGGCCAGACGCAGCATGCTAACCAACAGCCACAGGCGCAACAGCAGCAGCAGCAGCCGCCGCAACAGCAGCAGCAACAGCAAGCGCAGCATCAGCAGCATCAGCCGCAGTCGCACCGCGGCAACGGGGCCCCGCCGGGTGGCCGTATGCCTAGAGGGCGGACTACCCGCGGAGGAGGCGGCGGTCCGCCAGCTTACCGCGGTGGCAGAGGCGGCAGTGGCCGCATCGCTACCGGACGCGGTGGAATGAACTTCGGCTACAGACGCGGGGCGCCCATGCGCGGAGGAGCCAACCGTCATATGAACGATCGGACCACTGCCACAACGGGTGCTGCGGCCGGCGTCGAGAACGGTGTGGTTGGCGGCATCCCGCTTGGAACTGGGCAGGATTTCCAAGACTTCACCGCGGTGAACACCAAAATCGGTACCGACCAGGCGGCGTTCATCATGCCTTATCTAAGCACGTTCTACTACAACGGTGCGCCATTGATAGGAATGGATCAGCTGAGCATTAAGGAGTGTATTAAAAAGCAAATGTAAGTTGGCCACCTTGTTCTTACAAATCTTCTGCCGTCTTCCCACTAACTCTTTTCCTGCTCAAACTAATTGTTCATTTTTATTTCCCTTTCTTGTCGCATGGCACAGTGAATATTACTTTAGCGAGGAAAATCTAAATCGTGATTTCTACCTGCGGAGAAAAATGGACCCGGAGGGCTTCCTTCCGGTTACGCTTATCGCATCGTTCCATCGAGTGCAAGCGCTCACCGACGATATTGACATAATCACCGAAGCAATCAAGGAATCGGAAAAGCTGGAGCTGATCGAAGACTACAAGGTGCGCACGCGCGTCAACCCCACGATGTGGCCAATCGATCACTCGGTCACGATCGTTAATGGTGCGATGAACTTTGGAGTTACTTTCGCCGACCAGCAGCAGCAGCAGCTGGACCGGACGTCGGCGTTGCCATCGCAGGCGGTGCAGGGAGAGCAACAAGCGCCAGATGCTAAACCGGCCGGGCCAGAACAGCAGCAACAGGGAGCGGCGGTGTCGGCAGCGGTTCCTGCGCCAACATCGGTTCCGGTCGCTGGCGACGGAGCCGATGTCGCAGCCGTGCCGCAGCTGCAGGTGGCTTCGAAGATCCTGTCTAGTATTCCACCACCACCGCTACCGAGAAATATTCGCAACCCAGTAAGCAAAGCAAGCAAAACCGTGCCGCTGCTAATACCGTGCGTGAACGTAGCGCCGATGGTGAAGCCTTGCTCCGTCAAAGAGGTAGCGCAGAAGACCAATGCCGCCCCTGCCACTCAGCCGCCGCCCGCGGAGAGTGGGAAATCGGCAGAAGAAAACTTAAATCCCGACGTGCCGGAATTCGTTCCGGCGGCCGCGCAAGTAGAAAATAAGCCACCGAAAAGTAAAGCGAACGAGAAAAAACAGCCCAATCCACCACCGACTGCTGCTGGCGGTGGGAAGAAGGGTAAGGCGGCCCAACAGCATGGGGGTGGTAGTGAGGGAGGCAAGGAAGGCAAAACGGTGAAGGTGGACGAGAAGCCTGCGACAGCAACTGCGCAGCCGGAAGAGGAATCAGCCGAACAGCAGCAACAACAGCCACAACCAGAGGCCGCCTTATGGAAGGAAGTAAAGAGAAGATCTCGGTCGAGTCAATCTCACCCTCAGCAAGCACCAGCACAGCAGCAGCAGCAGCAGCAACAGGCAAAGCAGCAGACAAAAAACAGTAGCGCTACCAGCAGTGTCAGTGGACCGCTGTCGAATGACATTGCTGGTAGCAAGAAGGCTGCATCGATGGAGCAGCTCGCAAAACAATCATCATCGCAGCAGGCGAAGCCCCAGCAGGGTGGCAGCAACGCAACGACGCAACAACTGAAGCAGGACAACCTGGGCACCGCACCGGCAGCGGCAGCAGCAGCAGGAGCGAATGCTGCGTCCACCACGGAAGAGCGCGAAGAACTTGACTTCCAGTTTGACGAAGAGCTGGACATACCGCGCAGCTGTGGCGGTCGGGTGAACCATTTCACCGACAACTGGTCGGAGGACGACGATGAGTCGGATTACGAGATACCGGACACGGAAATCAACAAGCTGCTGATCGTGACCCAGATTACGAACCGGCTGCCCAAGCACGATGGGTACGATCGTACGGGCGATTTCACGACGCGCACGAAAATTACGCAGGACCTGGAGCGCATCATCAACGATGGGCTGTACAACTACGAGGAGGATCTGCTCACGAGCAAGAGCGATGGGCGGCGCGGTGGCGGCTACCATGGCTATCGGACGGTGAACCTCATCTCGCAGGAGGAGTACGACAAGCTCGTGACGAAGCCGACCAAGCTGGCAACGCTGGAGGTGGCATCGCCGCAGCCCTCCGCACCGATGGCACCACCGAGCGTGACTATCGCATCGCCGCCGGCAGCGTCGTCGCCACCGTCGTCAGCAGCGCTCAACGACAACAGCATGGTCGACGATCAGTCGCTGCTGGACGTGAGCGGGCTTAATGTGAGCACCGCCTCGACGACCACCGGCAACCGGCACAAGGCGCGCTTCTACGCCGTCAACAAGGACGAGTTTGTCGATCCGATCACGCCCCGCAAGCGCAAAACGCGCCACCTGAACAATCCACCGGTCGAGAGCCACGTCGGCTGGGTGCTGGACGCGGTGGAGCATCGGCCCCGCACGACCAGTATTGGCAGCTCGGCCGGCACGAGCCCGACCGCGTCCAGCTACGGCTCACTGCCCCACAGCCTGCCGGTCTTTCAGCATCCGTCCCACGCGCTGCTGAAGGAGAACGGGTTCACGCAGCAGGTGTACCACAAGTACCACAGCCGGTGCCTGAAGGAGCGCAAGCGGATGGGCCCCGGCCAGTCGCAGGAGATGAACACACTGTTCCGGTTCTGGTCGTTCTTCTTGCGCGAGAACTTCAACAAGAACATGTACAACGAGTTCCGGCAGCTCGCGATCGAGGATGCCGCCGAAGGTTTCCGGTATGGGCTGGAGTGTTTGTTCCGGTTCTATTCGTACGGGTTGGAGAAGAAGTTCCGAGCGCAGCTGTACGAAGACTTCCAGCACGAGACGGTATCAGACTACGAAAATGGTACGAACAGCGTGGGACGGCACCACTAATGCTGCTTGCTCTAACACAAATGTATATCTTTTTTTTTTTGGTTTGCTCTCCCCCATATTTCATAGGTCAACTGTACGGGCTGGAGAAATTTTGGGCCTTCCAAAAGTACTACAAAAACGCTTCCAAGCTCACGGTAAACCCCAAGCTGAAGGAATATTTGGACAAGTTCAATTCGATCGAAGATTTCCGTGTGCTGGAACCGCAGATCAACGAAATGCTTGAGGGTGTCGGTACTCTGAAACCGTGTCAAACGAAGCGCCGCCCGAGAAGCGTTTCGGAGAGCGAGGGTGTCGCGGTGGTGGTCGGTTCTGCACCAGGACCGTCGCATGCTGGTAGCCATGCTTACCAGGCCGGAGTAAGTCGCCGCGGTGGCAGCAGCGGAAGTGGAGCCGGTTCATCGAGTCACAGCAATACTGGTCATTACACAAGTCGTAACCGGTGAGTACGAAACGGAGTGAAACTAATTGGAATTAGTTTCATTAATAACAACACCTTGTATCGTGTGCGTCGGTAATGTTGAGAAAAACATTGGGAAGATGAGGCATCGGGGTTTTTTTTTGCTTTTTCCGCACGGCTCATAGGAAAGGATGTATGTACAAATTGAAATATTTAAAATTGTGATCGTGATGGAGACGCCTGGTGTCTTGAGTAAATTAGAAAATCTACTAGTGGCGACCATTCGATGATTTAAGCTGTAGTGTTGAATATTTTCACAGACACGTGCTTAAACTTTATCACTCATGTTGTTTTCTTCCCGTACCTATTCCACAATACTACATCTTCATACATGTATTATGCACTTTCTAACGACAATTTATTTTACCTTGTGTGTGTTCTAGATGCGATTCAACGGGAAACAGACCGGTGGAGGTATCGAACCGGCTACGCACCCGCACCGGCTCCTTCGGCGACTCAACACAGGTGATGCGGCGCAGGAGCGGATCGGCAGGAAATCGTGTTGTGCGCACGTTTAACAACCCGAGCAGCAGCCATCGTTCCCTTGCCTTTCTTACCCGTAGCAACATGCAGCAGCCCTCCACGTCAGGTAACGTAGGTAGCAACAGTAACATCAGCAAACATCAGCAGCAAACCTCACAGTATGCAGCTGGTGCTCACAAGGCAAAGCCGTACAAAACGCCGGCGCAAAGTAGTAACAGCAGCAGCGGTGACAATACGGCCGGACAGGCGCCCGACGGTGCAATGCCGAGCAGCAGCAACAGCAGCAGCAATAACAACAGTAAATCTAGTGAAAGCAATGTTCATAACTAAAGCAGTGCTAATTCAATGCTGCAGGGGACAAACTATCCTGATTTAATGTGAGTAATCGCGGTCCGAACGGCTATTTCTCAACCGATGTTATGAGAAGGTAGTTAGTTTTGCTCCGATGCGAGTTATGCCGCACTAAAGAGAGAGAAAGAGTTACGTATTAGTAGCTTTCTTTTGCAAACTGCCAGAGAGATACACACACACACACACACTCAGCCACAGATACACACACACAACCGCGCTCACATATGTTGCGCGGGTGGATGTGTGTTTTATTTCCTGCCCTGTGCGCTCTCGAAGCAAGGTCTTCGAAAGCAGACTTGCAACATGGCGCTGCATGCAGCAAGTTAAAATTATGATGGTTATTCTTTTTTTTGCCTCAAATTCCCCTTTTCATGCCATTTTTTTTTAGCTGAATGGCTGGATCTTATTGATGTTCCTACAAACACAAAGCAAGAGAAAAACAAAAACAACCCAATAACGAAACCTGTAGAGGAATACTAGTATTTCTGCCCAGATATTAAACCGCGCACGAACTTAGCGAAGTAGATACGCGGAAGGCCTCTACGCGAAATCGCCCTGTAGGTGTAAAGTTCATTGTATTCGCACTTTGATAGTGTGATCCGAGAACAGGAGACAAGCACGAGAAACACACGAAGTGTGGCTGCGTAGTAAAACGATAAAAAGTACGAAAAAGAGTAGACAGCAGATACAAAAAAACTACTCAGGCATCTCTGCTTGGCTGGTTACACGCCCCGAGGCTTGTATTTTTAGGCAGTACAAGCCGAGATGGGGGACGGCTTGGCGCACCGACACCCTATCCAAATTAGAACTCCCATACATCCATCGTACACCACACGGCTGGTACATAATGATAACTGCACTGACGTTTATTATTGTGTTTTTTTTTGTTTGTTGTGGAGCCATAGTTGTACATGGATTTGTGTGTGGGTGTTCAAGTGTTAAGCTACCGGCTTGCGTTATGGGTAGCGTAAATGGTAACGTGTCTGCTTTGCAAACAACAAGTTGCACGTGTACCGGTTGTGCACATGTGTTATTACGAAGTGGGTGGAATAACACTTAAGTGAAAGTATAAAGCGTATATACTTACCGTGCTTTAGATGTAGTGCAGGACTGTAAAGTGGAAAATGATTGAATTCGGTTTTGTGTGTCTGTGTTTAGGGCGGCCGTTTCTGTGCTGTGGTCCCCTCCCGCGCACGATTTGTAGTCAGCCGTGCAAAAATAACACAAAACACACGATATCTGCGCGCTAAAGAAGAAAAAACGCAAATGGGGGTCTTTATTTAAACACGCTATAATCAGGTTTGTTAGTTTTTGTCTGGGTGAAATTGTTGATTTCCGTACAAAATAATACTGTGACCGTGCTCTGTAACTCCGTAACCAGAAGTGTACTAAGAATGCAACTATAGAGGAATTATTCAAAATTTGCGAAGGAGGCGCGCTCGGTTTCTCACGTGTTTGATATGTTTTGTACGCCACTCATTTGTTCTCACACCGTTGTGCCCTATCCTCCCTATGCTTATTATGCTTTACATCTACTAATTTGTGTTATTTTTTGCGCTCACACTGATGCGCGCGCCTGACACTGATAGTTGTGTGTTTTCTGCTATTGCTCTGTAATTGGTATGTTTTTCTTTTCAATTGGGCCTATATTTTTATCGTTGAATGTTCTTTTCTTTAATTTACGTTTATAATTTTTTCTGTGGGATTATTGAATTTAATGTTCGATAAAAGAAGTTACTAGAAGTGTAAGAGGAATGACTAAGAGATAAAATTACACACACACACAACTTCTTAGTACGTAGGTGCAAACTAATGGAAAAACTTGAAAATGCAAAAAAAAAATCATAAAACAAAGATGATGAGCAGGGCCGAAAGCAAATAAAAAAAATGTCGAAAATCGTTGCTAGCTACAAATAGATTCGGATTATGAAAGGTAAAGCAAAAAGAAAAATTGCTGAGCCGCAATTAATTAAACTATAAATATAAATATAAATATATATATAAATCGATAACTGTAAATATTATACTTTATATCAGTCAGTTTACATAAAAAATACTTTGTAAGATGATTTTGAAAGGCGTTCTTCTTTCTTTTCATACACTTAAATTGATGACAAAAAATGTAAAGTTTGACATTTTTCACCTGTTTTAAATTTTGCAGCAGCTATGACTTTAGTTGATGACGTGGCTGGCCATTGGACATTCTGATTGGAATTCAGATGCGCCTTGTCTCAACATGGGAATCCTACATGAATGTACTTAAAGTAATGCTTATAGCCTAGTGTCAAAGTATCACACACTATCGATTATACACAAATATTAATCAGAATGAACAAAACAATATATTTTACGTAAGCTGTAGCTTGAGTCTATCCCTAAAACATTTTCGGTTAATTGATGCCAAATAGATGGTAATTACTAGTAAAAGTGCGACACATAGCTGATATATAGTCTGAAAAGGTAAAACCGCTCCACATCAGACGCCGTACCGCGCAACAACTGATTGTAGCTGGTTTACTGCAAAGTAACATCGACTGTCCATCCCTGCTCCAGCAGTTAAACTTTTAGGCGCCTGCTGTTCAGCTTCGTTCTTGTCCGTTACTTGCCCTGAACCGTAGTCGAATTGGATATGGATCTAGAGACCCCCTCAACTCCATGATTAGTTTAGATGTTTAACGAAGTTCGTCATTTGTTTGATTTTGGAACCTCAGTGCAATCCTTCAAAAACTGCCTTACAAACGAGTTATTAAGTTGATCTTTCTACTTATTTTAAACTAATATAAGACTTAAGAACATTCACACGGATCACTGTTATCCATTGAACGAGAAATAAACAATTAAACAACAAAACAGGTATTTGACTGGACAAGAGACAGTAATTGATTGACGTGTACGTAAGTTCCTAGATATGCTTTAACGCTACATCATAACTAGTAGTGTGGGAGCGTCAAGTCACTTACCTCCTAATTGCTTCAGAACCAGTCAGTGTAGACCTTCCTTAAAGAAAGACGGTAGTAAGTACAGTGACATATCTCTAAGGTGAATCTTCAAGGGACCATCAGCCTAGAGATATATTCAGCCACTTTCCCAAACTCGATCGAAGTGGTTGTCAAAAACGCCATAAAATGGTGAATTCCTTGGATGTGTTTAGAAAATTTTGCCATTTTGTACGCACATTTTTTTGGGAAAGTGGCTGATTCATGTTGAGGAAAACGGGTGTAATTAATTACTACAGGTCGGTCCGTCCTGTGTGCTTTGACAAATCTTCATTTGACTGCTAGTGAGTCCAAAGTTACTTAGCAACTCATACAAAGTCCGTAGCAACCATAACTCCCTATCTGCCAATCTTGATACAAAACTCCATCCATCACGGCTACTAAAATCAAAGCTAAGAACCCACCTGTAGTCTATCTAACCACGATGCCTTTGGAAGATATTCACCTTGAAGAGGCATAACATGTATGGAATATGACGGGACCGACAAAATTTTCCATTTAAAGAAACAATTCGTCTTGAAGGGACTACATCTTAGAGAGATTTCGCTGTAGTACCTAAGTGTAAGTGATTACCGAAGTTGTCAGCATTTTTAGGATTGGAGAAAACCTTAAAGCATGGGCACATGGACGGCTCAATGTCTCTATAAAAATAATAATTTTTCCACGGGTTTCCACGTTAAACCCTGGGACTCATCGACTCCGAGTCCGGATCAGTCCGGATCCGTTCGTGTAAATTGTTACACCGTTTCGTACATATTCGATGCCTTATTTGAAAGTCAATGAACTCATCAAGAATTGTCTAAACAATAATGGACCGTCATTTTGGGAATTAGCAATTGCAACGTCAATCTAAACTACTCGCCTGGACTCTACCGGACTCGTTCCGACTCAACTCAACTCACACACACACACTGATCCAGACTCATCCGGACTCCTCCGGACTCATCCAGATTGATCCGAACTGATCCGGACTCATCCAGATCGATACGGACTGATCCGGACTGATCCAGACTGATCCGGACTGATGATTTGGTTCTCCACTACCGCCATCTAGCGGCAATAGGCGAAAGAGGCCAAAAAGTGTTATGTGCCATCGAGTGAATGCTCGTAGTGTTACTAACATTTAGGGCGGTGGCAACGCTCATCGGATGCGATTTTATCGGACGTGATTTATATGGGATTTGACAGATAACGTCGGACGTGCGATTTCGTCGTCCGACGTTATCTGTCAAATCCCATATAAATCACGTCCGATAAAATCGCATCCGATTAGCGTTGCCACCGCCCTTAATAATATTTTCATCGTTTTGTGATGATGAAAAGATCACATTCAAAAATTATTTTTGAGAATAAAAATTAAAGAATTGTACAGTTGATGTTTCCGGCCAGCTGTCGCTAGATACTAAACTTCAAAATTCAACAAAACGATTACGCTCCTTGTACCCACCCTTTTATGTCCGTAAACAAAGCTTCTGTTTGCCTTATCCCATTTTCCAATCATGTTTCCAACCCAATTTCTCAATCTCAATGTTAGTGATAGAACAGAAAATTCAATAATTGCTTGTTAATCATCATGTTTTATTGATATTTTCGTGTCAATACAACTGTAGTAGTTTATGGTTGATTTGTTGTTGTTGTTGTTGTTTGTGCTGTTTTGGTTTGGTTTGTTTGTTTTTTAATTTCGTGTTTTGGATTGCATGGTTCAATTGTTTCTGCTTATGCTGCGATTCCGTGCATGCCTCCTTTCCGTGCACATAATTTGACTATTACTGAGTCATCTCGTTTCCCAAATTTGGGGCCTCATTTCGCAATATGCAGATATATATGTGTGTGTATATATATTTAATTCATTTTAAAACAGCTTAGCACATTGTATTTGCTTCTCTTGTTCTTCCCCTCGCTTCGTTTATAGCAGCTATTGCCTGTCGCTATTTTGTTTCTTTCTGTTTCGTTATGTTTTTTTCTTTATATCGTACTTGTAAAATTATAGATTTGCAAACATTGGTTTGGTATATATTTTTCACTCTCTTTTTTGTGTTTTAATGTATTTTGTTGTTGCCCTTGCAATTGTTTGTGTATGCGGTGTGTGTGTTTGTGTGTTTGTGTGTGCGTATGTTGTATACTTTCTTACGTCTAATAGTTTGAATTGAACTGTACTTTTGTAAACAACTGTACACACACACATATCCAAATAGTCCCACGTCGGTCTAATCACATGTTGAGTGTTGTGAGGGTTGCCTTTTTATCGTTGTTTAGAAAAGTGCTGTTTAAGTGTTAAAAACGAAAGAATTATCAGCCAAATCACTCCAATGTGGCGAGGTGTTTAACAAAAATGTTTTAAACA